>NC_091328.1:5660281-5750281 GCF_038502225.1 Cherax quadricarinatus | reverse complement strand
GCGCAGGCGAGAGAGATATATCATAATCTACACCTGGAAGATTCTGGAGGGACTGGTCCCTATTATGCATACAGCAATCACTCCATACGAAAGCAAAAGGCTTGGCAGGCGATGCAACATACCCCCAGTGAAAAGTAGGGGCGTCACTGGTACACTAAGAGAAAACACAATAAGTGTCCGGGGCCCAAGACTGTTCAACAGCCTCCCACCAGCAATAAGGGGCATTACGGGAAGACCCCTGGTTGTCTTCAAGAGGGAGCTGGACAGATACCTAAAGACGGTGCCGGATCAGCCGGGCTGTGGTTCGTACGTTGGATTATGTGCGGCCAGCAGTAACAGCCTCGTTGATCAGGCCCTGATCCACCGGGAGGCCTGGTCGTGGACCGGGCTGCGGGGATGTTGATCCCCGGAATGCCCTCCAGGTAGCATGTGTGACGTCACGTGACGCTGTTGTGAGCCCTTCGCGCCTGGGATCCTCAGTTCCATTTAGACCTACCAAGCAGCTATAGGCAGTCTGGGCCTCCATCTTCACACTCTGCCAATATATGTGTTACCATCCAACAAGTGTGTTTAACTCCATCACATCTACGAACCCACATTACAATACAAGCCTAGCTGATATCAATGACATACTACTATATAGAAAGCCGCTTGTTATGCAGAGCATTTCGGGCAAATTAGGTCCGTTTTGTCCCAGGATGAGAAATTTCAATTACTCAGATATGGCAAACACGAGGAAATTAAATCTTCATCAGAGTACAAAACAAATTCTGGCCACAAAATAGAGCGAAACACCAACGTCAAAGACCTGGGGTGATCATGTCGGAGGATCTCACCTTTAAGGACCATAACATTGTATCAATCGCATCTGCTAGAAAAATGACAGGATGGATAATGAGAACCTTCAAAACTAGGGATGCCAAGCCCATGATGACACTCTTCAGGTCACTTGTTCTATCTAGGCTGGAATATTGCTGCACACTAACAGCACCTTTCAAGGCAGGTGAAATTGCTGACCTAGAAAATGTACAGAGAACCTTCACGGCGCGCATAACGGAGATAAAACACCTCAATTACTGGGAGCGCCTGAGGTTCCTGAACCTGTATTCCCTGGAATGCAGGCAGGAGAGATACATGATTATATACACCTGGAAAATCCTAGAGGGGCTAGTACCGAACTTGCACACGAAAATCACTCACTACGAAAGCAAAAGACTTGGCAGACGATGCAACATCCCCCCAATGAAAAGCAGGGGTGTCACTAGCACGTTAAGAGACCATACAATAAGTGTCAGGGGCCCGAGACTGTTCAACTGCCTCCCAGCATACATAAGGGAGATTACCAACAGACCCCTGGCAATCTTCAAGCTGGCACTGGACAAGCACCTAAAGTCGGTTCCTGACCAGCCGGGCTGTGGCTCGTACGTTGGTTTGCGTGCAGCCAGCAGTAACAGCCTGGTTGATCAGGCTCTGATCCACCAGGAGGCCTGGTCACAGACCGGGCCGCGGGGGCGTTGACCCCCGGAACTCTCTCCAGGTAAACTCAAGGTAAACTCCAGGATGCGACACACACCAGTTGACTAACTCCCGGGTTCCCATTTTACTGATAGAGAACATAGACAACCGGTGTAAAGAAGCAGACCCAATGCTTCTACCCACGCTGGGAATCGAACCCAGACTTCGCAGTGTAAAGCGAGAGCTTTAGCCACCAGGCCACGGGGCACAGGATCGCAGACTTACTCACAAGTACCTGTCTGAATTACTAGATACTATCAGTCAAGCAATCTTTAAATAGTTTGAGGACCTCATCTAACATAAAAGCAACATCAAACTTAAAAAATAAAAACCAAACTAGTTTTGCCGTTACCTCGTTGTTTACCAATGTACCCACAGCACCAGCCATCACTGTGCTGAGACAGCATGCATCTCCCTATTCCTTGTGAGGATTTCGTGGCCCTCGTAGAGTTGAGTTAATTCTAACTATTTTAAGTTCAATGGCGATAGACTGTTTTGGGATAGCCATGGACTCAACCATAAGTATTATATTAAGCAAAGTTACGTATGGGACACTTAAAGGTTGAGCCTGTGACAAGGTTGCAGTACTTAGTGATATATTTGTGGAAAATTGCATTTATCTGAATGTAACTAATTATGTACATAACAGTAAATGATAACAAAGATAATTATTATTTATCAATGTTACATAGACAAGTAGGAATTTGGGACACCTAGGTCGCAAAAATGTCCCCCTTCGATACCTACCACTGTCATAACCACAAGTTGCTCTGGACCTATTAATTAAATGAAATATACATACACCAGGAATACTGGTAAATATATAAATTTGTGGACTATATTAAAAATAATAAATGGTTATATATATATACACAATTACATAACAGAAGGAAAATATATCTTAATGTCACTCACCAATTTGACTGGAGATTAATGTGTATCATACTAGAAAACCTCACTCTAATTAAATCTATGAAAATAATGCTGGCCAGAATTACACACAAATCTAGAGAGCTTATCTGAGGTTCCTGGAGCTGTCTTGTCCAGTCGTCTGATATCTCAAGTTATGCAGGAATGCACATCCACCAATTTCGCCTCCTATTTGAGAGGTGTCAACACAATTTTAACCTCTAGAGCACGAAAAATTCTTCCCAGTACACCAACGTTTGTACAAAATTCAAAACCAAGTTGGCGAGTGTCTCTTTCTGCGCAGGCGCAGCTTCCAGTTTCCCATTTTCGATAACATACTTCTTTTAAAAATACAATATAGGGCATCTATTTACATATAAATTACCGTATTTCCGGAAAATATACAGTATTTTCCACAATATTAGTCATTCAGACGCTGATCACAGAAATCAACGGCATAGAACCATCTGTCAAGTTCACTCAAAAAGTAGAAAATTAAAAGAAGAAAAAGTGAAGTAAATTCGTAGATTAGGATAGGTAGGTTTGTCAGGAAACAGGACATGTTTTCTGACGCGGGTCTTAGTCATGTAATGACCCACAGCTAGAAATAGTAAGTTTATTCAGGCATACACATGCAGTTACACAGATTATCATACATAGCAGCATATGTGTAGAGAACCTAGGATAACCCAAAAAAGTCAGAGTAACTTATTTTTATTGGGGTCCTATTGGAGCATTTAGTCACATGACTGAGGACTACCGCTGGCTTACCGGTCTACGGCTTTAAAAAAATGAAGGTTATATTTTTAACCATTTATTACTTAGAAGTAAAAAATTGTAGAAACATTATGGGGACTTTTAAAAGATAGGTGAATGAGAGATACATGATTATATACACCTGGAAAATCCTAGAGGGACTAGTACCGAACTTGCACACGAAAATCACTCACTACGAAAGCAAAAGACTTGGCAGACGATGCAACATCCCCCCAATGAAAAGCAGGGGTGTCACTAGCACGTTAAGAGACCATACAATAAGTGTCAGGGGCCAGAGACTGTTCAACTGCCTCCCAGCATACATAAGGGGGATTACCAACAGACCCCTGGCAGTCTTCAAGCTGGCACTGGACAAGCACCTAAGGTCGGTTCCTGACCAGCCGGGCTGTGGCTCGTACGTTGGTTTGCGTGCAGCCAGCAGTAACAGCCTGATTGATCAGGCTCTGATCCACCAGGAGGCCTGGTCACAGACCGGGCCGCGGGGGCGTTGACCCCCGGAACTCTCTCCAGGTAAACTCCAGGAATGGGTGGGAGTAAGACCTACCTGCCTAGTATAGGATAAGCTACTGCAGTCCTATTTTGCGTTTTGCATTGTGTCAAATTACTATAAGTTCAAATGATTTGGCAATATCTGGCTTCGTTTGTTATATTTGTGAAACGAATCGCATATTACAAGCCTTTGTAAATTTGCTGCTGATAGGCTAATATTAACAATATCTTCGATTATTTTAATGTAATAAAATATATTCTGATTAGATTATAATCTTTTATGAAGCCTAGTATGAAATGTCAATGTTCAGTTTACTACATTCTACGTTAATAAAATTTGTTTTTATGATTTTGATATAAAATTGACGAATGCTCATACTCTAGAAAAAAAAAAAAGATAAGCAAATGAGGTAGAGCATCAAGATGCGCCCACTTAAAGTGTTAGAAGTTTTAAAGCACAGGAACAAGTTAAGTGTTTGCGCCGACAACACAAGACCAACTGTTTTTGCTGTCCACAGTGATTCACTGGCACTTTGCCCTCCCACATGTGTACTTGTTTCTACCCGCTCACTTCCTTATACTGAGCATCTGCATTAAACATCTTATATCTAAATGCTAAAATTTAGGTTTCTTGATAATAAGATATATTATACTATATGAATTTATATACACAGGAAACACAAAATGGATTAATGCGGTAGGAACGTGGAAACAGTGTAAGGACATGAGAAAGAGTTGGGTGCCACTGCCTGAGTGGACCATGGAAATGTCAGTGTGGCTGTGGCCATAGTAAGGAGTGGTTGTGTTGCTTTGCTCATCTCTGCGCCTCTTCAATGACCAATTGTTTGGAGTTACTTTTACTCGTTTGTTTGCAGGGATTAATTCACCGCTCGTTGCCCTGTCGCTTAACGCTTTATCAACCAGTGGTATAGTTCCAGCCTAGTTAAGCATATTCATTGACAACCCAACTTAATATACCACACAAGTGTGTTCGTAAAGACTGAAAAATATTCAACCTGTGTTGGTTGTCGATGATATAAGCTGAAAGATCAGTACATAAAATACTGAACATCGCAATGGCATCTTCAAGAGATTATCTTAAAATTTTCGTTATATATACCCTGCCTCTGTGGGAGACGCCGACGTATTAATATATATATATATATATATATATATATATATATATATATATATATATATATATATATATATATATATATATATATATATATATATATATATATATATATATATATATATATATATATATATATATATATATATATATATATATATATATATATATATATATATATATATATATATATATATATATATATATATATATATATATATATATATATATATATATATATATATATATATATATATATATATATATATATATATATATATATATATATATATATATATATATATATATATATATATATATATATATATATATATATATATATATATATATATATATATATATATATATATATATATATATATATATATATATATATATATATATATATATATATATATATATATATATATATATATATATATATATATATATATATATATATATATATATATATATATATATATATATATATATATATATATATATATATATATATATATATATATATATATATATATATAATCCAACTAAATATATTTTAGATAAATTTACAATAATTTAATAATAAACAAACACAATGGTTAAAGATTAGGTAAGTTTCCTAAGGTTCTTTTGGTACAAAATTATTAATTTTTGCATTAACATAAATGAAAAATATATATCTTTAAACGTATAAAAGAAAATTTTAGAAAGGACTTAATTTTAAATGAGTTCTTGCTAATTGACCAGTTTTTGCCTATTCGGCACAATTTATAATATATATATATATATATATATATATATATATATATATATATATATATATATATATATATATATATATATATATATATATATATATATATATAGGTAGTAGGTTGGTAGACAGCAACCGCCCAGGGAGGTACTACCGTCCTGCCAAGTGAGTGTAAAACGAAAGCCTGTAATTGTTTTACTTGATGGTGGGATTGCTGGTGTCCATTTTTCTGTCTCATAAACATGCAAGATTTCAGGTATGTCTTGCTACTTCTACTTACACTTAGGCCACACTACACATACATGTACAAGCATATATATACACACCCCTCTGGGTTTTCTAATATTTTCTTACTAGTTCTTGTTCTTGTTGTTTATTTTCTCTTACCTCCATGGGGAAGTGGAACAGAATTCTTCCTCCGTAAGCCATGCGTGTTGTAGGAGGCAACTAAAATGCCGGGAGCAAGGGGCTAGTAACCTCTTCTCCTGTATATATTACTAAATGTAAAAGGAGAAACTTTCGTTTTTCCTTTTGGGCCACCCCGCCTCGGTCGGATACGGCCGGTGTGTTGAAAGAAGAAAGATATATATATATATATATATATATATATATATATATATATATATATATATATATATATATAAATTCGATGCACTGTTCCTGTTAGCAATGCATGAGGATGACAGGTTCCTCCGAATATTATGTGAGATGTAAGCCACAGCAGTGTCTTCCATTGCTGACGATACCAGAATTTGCATGACAGTGTCATCCACTGAGGACACTGCAAATCTCTAAGCGGACATTAACCAAAAAAAAAAAAACTATATGAATAACAAAAAAAAGGCACAATACCGTGACTGGAACGATACTTTGTAAATGGTCCAAGTCGGACCGAAACGTCGTCGTAAGCTCCTCTCTTCTATGTGCGGGTTATTTGTGTAAAACTATATGAAGTTCAATGAGGACAAATTTCAATTACTCGGTGAAATGACAAGTGAATCGGAGGTAAAACAAATTCTAACTAAACAATAGAGCGAAAAACTAATGTGAAGGATTTGTGAGTGATAATGCCAGAGAATCTCACTTTCAAAGATCACAGCAATGTCTGCTAAGAAAATGATAGGAAGGGTAATGAGAACCTTTAAAACTAGGGATGCAAAGCGAATGATGATTCTCTTCAAATCATTTTTTCTATCTAGGATGGAGTACTGTTGTACACTAACGACCCCTTTCAAGGCAGGCGAAATTGTAGACTTGGAGAATACAGAAAAATCTCACTGCACGTATAAGTACCATAAAGCACCTCAGTTACTGGGCATGGTTGAAATCTTTGATCTGTACACCTTGGAACGCAGGCGATAAAGATACATCATAATTTGCACTTGGAAAATCCTAGAGGGACTAGTCCCAAATCTGCACACGGAAATAATTCCCTACGAAAGCAAGAGTCGGTAGGCGGTGCAACATCCTCCCAAGGAAAAGCAGGAGCGCCATGAGTACGCTAAAAGATAACAAGTGTCAGGGAGGCTTACCATTAGACTCCTACCTGTCTTCAAAAGGGAGCTGGACAGATGCCTAAAGTTTATACTTGACCAGCCGGGCTGTGGTTCGTACATTGGATTGCTTGCGGCCGGCAGTTAGTCTGGTTGATCAGGCCCTGATCCATCGCGAGGCGTGGTCACATGAACATGCCAATTTTGTTCCAAGAATTTGGCCCCAATTATTGTTCAGTGTTGAAATTTTTAAGGCATTTGGTTGAGGCGTTTTCGAGTTGGCGACATGAAATCGAAAAGTTGTAGGAAGGGAAAAAATCAAGCAACCTCATAAAGGTACCTCTTCGGCGATACTCGATTATTAATATTTACTTAAAAGCGTAAACTCTTGTGGGTCTTTCAGCGCGAAGAGTGGTGGATTTTTTTTTATAATTACCGTATATGCATGGGGAAACGCTTGAAAGATATTGGAGGCCCGTTCCTGTTATTGCTAATCTTGTTCCTCGGTTTGTTAGTCACGGCCTGATTATTGACTGATTACAGGCTGTTGTTAAGTTTATGTACATTTCTGAGTGACCTACGGTAGAGCTTGGGTAAGGCCTGGTGGGTACTGTGAATCAGGTGAGCAGACAGTGAATGGAATAGGTCTGGTCTTGTAAACATTCGCCAGAATACGTCCTGACACGGGTCTTAATCGTATGACGACCCGTCACTGGCTCCCGAGGGAGTGTCGTTGATGCAGCACATGACTGCATTCAGCGCCGATAGCCTGGAAAAACGGTAGGTTGAGAGTAGGGAATTTCAGTCCCGCCACTGAAGCTTGTCCGTGATCACGACTGCTCTGACGTGGCCATTTCACTTGCCAGGTGCACAACCTGAGTGTTCTTGGTAGTTGTCGGCCGTAACAACGCTCGTGGTCATGGTGATCATTCCAAACTGACAGTCGTCTTCAAGGTAGGTTCAGCCCCATCTACGCCCACACAGGGCTCGTAGGGAGAAGCTAAACAGGTCTTCATGGGTGTAGCACTGCAACAGTCGTCTGCTATGGCGTAAGTGGCGTCTCAGTTCGGTGATTTTCCTAGGTGTGAGCATTCTCAAGCTTGTCTGCTACCTACCCCATCCACACGGGGCTCGTTGAGCGTAGCAGACACGGTGGTACAGCAGGAGACAGGGTTGAGGTTCTGGGCGACGTGGATGATGAATGCACCCTGACCTTGGACCCATCCTGGGCAATGGAGTATATGCCAGAAGACTCGCAATACAGCTACTCGGGCTCCATGCACACGTAAGCTGTTGCCGTGATCAGTTAATAACTAAAATTACATGAATAGTTCAAACTGCTTATAAATATATTACAAGTGCTTGTTTTTTTCATACAACAGCAGCGAACCTATCTAAAAGCCCCTGTTGACCTAGCAGTAATTAAGTACCTGGCTGTTAGTCGACAGTTGTGTGTGGCATCCTGGGGGTGGGCTTTTAAATGAACAGAGGTAGGATAACAGCTCTTAGTCTGTAAATTAAACTAAAAAAGAGCAATTTCTGACTTCCTGGTCTCGATTGAAGTTCCTCCATCTGGGCTGCCATTGCATCTATTTCTACTGGCTGGATCAGGTTAGTACGTAGCACAAAAGGGGATGACATCATCTCCTGAAGGATGTTCTGAGGACTCTTCACGATCGCCATCCCTCATGCCGTGTAGTGCGTCACACACTGGTGTCTCATTCAGGTCAAGACTGCAGCAGGCGATGACATCTCCGCCTCCTGGCCAGGATCCATGGACCCCTCGCGATCATGTCATTATTTTTTATATTAATGGGGAAACACTAAATCCGTAGCTATTATGCAGCGGCAGGAGAATGGGAAACCGTTATGTTTGATCTTAGGAATGGGAGTAGTTTCAGTTCTTTGGATCAAGAGCCCTTCAGTAGCGTCAGGGTATCCCCCTGCAAGAGTCGCTTATATGGGTAACAAGGAAAATGATGTCAATAGCTATTAAGCACATTTTAAAATATTTGACCACTTAAATTATTAGGATATTTGTCACAGATTATTTTTGGTATATTTTCAGCAGTTTTGAAAATATTTCCCCTCAAGGAAGGTTCCTTGATGTTGGTGAGGGGCTCTTGATTTAGGGAATTGGATCTGTGCTCCAGTTCCCCGAATTAAGCCTGAATGCCTTCCACATCCCCCCCAGGCGCTGTATAATCCTCCGGGTTTAGCGCTTCCCCCTTGATTATAATAATAATAATAATTTGAAAATATTTAAATAAGCTTTTTTCTAGTTCATTATTATACTTTTTTATAAAGGGAAGTAGTTCAAGATTTGACTAGGCCATTCCAAAACAATTTTTTTTAAGAATTTTAAAGTAGAATTTAATTGATAAATATTTATTAATAAAATATTTACAAATATTGCCCCTATTCTCCTTTCTACCAGCACATCCCTCACTCTCATACTACCTAAACTATAGGTTTGATTAAGTTAGGTTAATTTAAGTTTGGCTAGATGAGGCTTGGTTGAATTTAGTTTTGGTTAGGTTAAGTTTAGTTAGGCCTAATTACATAAGGTTGGTGTAAATTAATCAGTTAACCGAAGAAAACTAAAAAAAAAAACGACTGTAATGTTTACTTGTAATAAGCGTCTGGGCAAACACAGAGAAAAAACCTTCATGGCAGTGAACCTCAGAAAACCGACGGTCTCTAATTTTTGAGCGTGGTTTTTCGTGTATTTACTAAACTGTTTTAAACACGCGTTTTGTTAAATTCTTAGGCGGTTGGGTTGCGAGGAGAGATATTCGACACAAGGAGCCGACTTTTGCTTTCTGCTTTCATGTTTACTCGGGGATATTTATTGTGAAGCTACACCAGCAGTTAACATAAACATGGCGGCTGTAATGTGGAACACAAACCCCGGGATAATGTTTCCTTTGATAATAGGACGTGGGCGATAGTTGTTGCTGCTTCTCACTGCCTCCCTACCTTCCAAACATTTTAAGTGGCTACTGTTCCACTTGTGACAACCAAATATTGTAAGTGGCAGTTGTTTCAGGTGTAATAACCAGAGATAAGTGGCAGCTGTTTTACGGGTTATGGACAAATACAACTTGTTTCACCTGTGGCAGCTGCTGTTGCATCACGTATTTACTCACCTACAGTATATGTTTTTACAGAGGTTCGTATCTAGCTCCTGGTCTTGCAGTGGGTTGCTAGCCTTTAATGAGCTTCCACCAAATCTCCCTTGGAGCTCATGAAGGCAACCTCCATCTCTTCTTCCATATACTGTAGCTTAGAGGCACCTCCACCGCCTCATGTGTAGCTTAGTATAGAGGCACCTCCACCGCCTCATGTGTAGCCTAGTATAGAGGCACCTCCACCACCTCATGTGTAGCCTAGTATAGAGGCACCTCCACCGCCTCATGTGTAGCCTAATATAGAGGCACCTCCACCACCTCATGTGTAGCCTAGTATAGAGGCAGCTTCTACCACCTCATGTGTAGCCTAGTATAGAGGAACCTCCACCTCATGTGTAGCCTAGTATAGAGGAACCTCCACCACCTCATATGTAGCCTAGTATAGAGGCACCTCCACCACCTCATGTGTAGCCTAGTATAGAGGCACCTCCACCGCCTCATGTGTAGCCTAGTATAGAGGCACCTCCACCGCCTCATGTGTAGCCTAGTATAGAGGCACCTCCACCGCCTCATGTGTAGCCTAGTATAGAGGCACCTCCACCACCTCATGTGTAGCCTAGTATAGAGGAACCTCCACCGCCTCATGTGTAGCCTAGTATAGAGGCACCTCCACCGCCTCATGTGTAGCCTAGTATAGAGGCACCTCCACCACCTCATGTGTAGCCTAGTATAGAGGAACCTCCATCGCCTCATGTGTAGCCTAGTATAGAGGCACTTCCACCGCCTCATGTGTAGCCTAATATAGAGGCACCTCCACCACCTCATGTGTAGCCTAGTATAGAGGAACCTCCACCACCTCATGTGTAGCATAGTATAGAGGAACCTCCACCACCTCATGTGTAGCCTAGTATAGAGGAACCTCCACCACCTCATGTGTAGCCTAGTATAGAGGAACCTCCACCACCTCATGTGTAGCCTAGTATAGAGGCACCTCCACCACCTCATGTGTAGCCTAGTATAGAGGCACCTCCACCACCTCATGGGTAGCCTAGTATAGAGGCACCTCCACCACCTCATGTGTAGCCTAGTATAGAGGCAGCTTCTACCACCTCATGTGTAGCCTAATATAGAAGCACCACCGCCTCATGTGTAGCCTAGTATAGAGGCACCTCCATCACCTCATGTGTAGCCTAGTATAGAGGCAGCTTCTACCACCTCATGTGTAACCTAGTATAGGGGCACCACCACCTCATGTGTAGCCTAGTATAGAGGCAGCTTCTACCACCTCATGTGTAGCCTAGTATAGAGGAACCTCCACCTCATGTGTAGCCTAGTATAGAGGAACCTCCACCACCTCATATGTAGCCTAGTATAGAGGCACCTCCACCACCTCATGTGTAGCCTAGTATAGAGGCACCTCCACCACCTCATGTGTAGCCTAGTATAGAGGCACCTCCACCGCCTCATGTGTAGCCTAGTATAGAGGCACCTCCACCACCTCATGTGTAGCCTAGTATAGAGGAACCTCCACCGCCTCATGTGTAGCCTAGTATAGAGGCACCTCCACCGCCTCATGTGTAGCCTAGTATAGAGGCACCTCCACCACCTCATGTGTAGCCTAGTATAGAGGAACCTCCATCGCCTCATGTGTAGCCTAGTATAGAGGCACTTCCACCGCCTCATGTGTAGCCTAATATAGAGGCACCTCCACCACCTCATGTGTAGCCTAGTATAGAGGAACCTCCACCACCTCATGTGTAGCATAGTATAGAGGAACCTCCACCACCTCATGTGTAGCCTAGTATAGAGGAACCTCCACCACCTCATGTGTAGCCTAGTATAGAGGAACCTCCACCACCTCATGTGTAGCCTAGTATAGAGGCACCTCCACCACCTCATGTGTAGCCTAGTATAGAGGCACCTCCACCACCTCATGGGTAGCCTAGTATAGAGGCACCTCCACCACCTCATGTGTAGCCTAGTATAGAGGCAGCTTCTACCACCCTCATGTGTAGCCTAATATAGAAGCACCACCGCCTCATGTGTAGCCTAGTATAGAGGCACCTCCATCACCTCATGTGTAGCCTAGTATAGAGGCAGCTTCTACCACCTCATGTGTAACCTAGTATAGGGGAACCACCACCTCATGTGTAGCCTAGTATAGAGGCAGCTTCTACCACCTCATGTGTAGCCTAGTATAGAGGAACCTCCACCTCATGTGTAGCCTAGTATAGAGGAACCTCCACCACCTCATATGTAGCCTAGTATAGAGGCACCTCCACCACCTCATGTGTAGCCTAGTATAGAGGCACCTCCACCACCTCATGTGTAGCCTAGTATAGAGGCACCTCCACCGCCTCATGTGTAGCCTAGTATAGAGGCACCTCCACCACCTCATGTGTAGCCTAGTATAGAGGAACCTCCACCGCCTCATGTGTAGCCTAGTATAGAGGCACCTCCACCGCCTCATGTGTAGCCTAGTATAGAGGCACCTCCACCACCTCATGTGTAGCCTAGTATAGAGGAACCTCCATCGCCTCATGTGTAGCCTAGTATAGAGGCACTTCCACCGCCTCATGTGTAGCCTAATATAGAGGCACCTCCACCACCTCATGTGTAGCCTAGTATAGAGGAACCTCCACCACCTCATGTGTAGCATAGTATAGAGGAACCTCCACCACCTCATGTGTAGCCTAGTATAGAGGAACCTCCACCACCTCATGTGTAGCCTAGTATAGAGGAACCTCCACCACCTCATGTGTAGCCTAGTATAGAGGCACCTCCACCACCTCATGTGTAGCCTAGTATAGAGGCACCTCCACCACCTCATGGGTAGCCTAGTATAGAGGCACCTCTACCACCTCATGTGTAGCCTAGTATAGAGGCAGCTTCTACCACCTCATGTGTAGCCTAATATAGAGGCACCACCGCCTCATGTGTAGCCTAGTATAGAGGCACCTCCATCACCTCATGTGTAGCCTAGTATAGAGGCAGCTTCTACCACCTCATGTGTAACCTAGTATAGGGGCACCACCACCTCATGTGTAGCCTAGTATAGAGGCAGCCTCCACCGCCTCATGTGTAGCCTAGTATAGAGGCAGCCTCCACCACCTCATGTGTAGCCTAGTAGAGGCAGCTTCTACCACCTCATGTGTAGCCTAGTATAGAGGCACCTCCACCACCTCATGTGTAGCCTAGTATAGAGGAACCTCCACCACCTCATGTGTAGCCTAGTATAGAGGAACCTCCACCACCTCATGTGTAGCCTAGTATAGAGGAACCTCCACCTCATGTGTAGCCTAGTATGGAGGGACCTCCACCACCTCATGTGTAGCCTAGTATAGAGGCACTTCCACCACCTCATGTGTAGCCTAGTATAGAGGCACCTCCACCACCTCATGTGTAGCCTAGTATAGAGGCACCTCCACCACCTCATGTGTAGCCTAGTATAGAGGCAGCTTCTACCACCTCATGTGTAACCTAGTATAGAGGCACCACCGCCTCATGTGTAGCCTAGTATAGAGGCAGCCTCCACCGCCTCATGTGCAGCCTAGTATAGAGGCACCTCCACCACCTCATGTGTAGCCTAGTATAGAGGCAGCTTCTACCACCTCATGTGTAACGTAGTATAGGGGCACCACCGCCTCATGTGTAGCCTAGTATAGAGGCAGCCTCCACCGCCTCATGTGTAGCCTAGTATAGAGGCAGCCTCCACCACCTCATGTGTAGCCTAGTATAGAGGCACCTCCACCACCTCATGTGTAGCCTAGTATAGAGGAACCTCCACCGCCTCATGTGTAGCCTAGTATAGAGGCACCTCCACCACCTCATGTGTAGCCTAGTATAGAGGCAGCTTCTACCACCTCATGTGTAGCCTAGTATAGAGGCAGCTTCTACCACCTCGTGTGTAGCCTAGTATAGGGGCACCACCGCCTCATGTGTAGCCTAGTATAGAGGCAGCTTCTACCACCTCGTGTGTAGCCTAGTATAGGGGCACCACCGCCTCATGTGTAGCCTAGTATAGAGGCAGCCTCCACCGCCTCATGTGTAGCCTAGTATAGAGGCACCTCCACCACATGTGTAGCCTAGTATAGAGGCAGCCTCCACTGCCTCATGTGTAGCCTAGTATAGAGGCACCTCCACCACCTCATGTGTAGCCTAGTATAGAGGCAGCTTCTACCACCTCATGTGTAACCTAGTATAGGGGCACCACCGCCTCATGTGTAGCCTAGTATAGAGGCAGCCTCCACCGCCTCATGTGTAGCCTAGTATAGAGGCAGCCTCCACCACATGTGTAGCCTAGTATAGAGGCAGCTTCTACCACCTCATGTGTAGCCTAGTATAGAGGCACCACCGCCTCATGTGTGGCCTAGTATAGAGGCAGCCTCCACCGCCTCATGTGTAGCCTAGTATAGAGGCACCTCCACCACCTCATGTGTAGCCTAGTATAGAGGCAGCTTCTACCACCTCATGTGTAGCCTAGTATAGAGGCAGCTTCTACCACCTCATGTGTAGCCTAGTATAGAGGTACCTCCACCACCTCATGTGTAGCCTAGTATAGAGGAACCTCCACCACCTCTCCACTGAAGGTATTTCTGATGCTATGTAGTATATATGGGCATACAACATTTATGTGCTTCTGTACCTGCGATGTCATTCTTGTCTCTGTCGATTCCTCAGTACTATGTACGTCGTGACTCGTGAACATGTCTCCTTTGGATCTTCTTTCCTTCAATTTCGTGAGATGTAGCTAAATTAGTGCTTTCGCGTTGTTCCTGCCTCTCGGCTCTGAGACTAGGTATTTAGCAAAGCTTAAAACTTTTTCTAGATTGTTTTGCGTTTGTCAAGGTAGGATGGCCTTATCAGTGCTGTGCTCGAGGGCTGACCTGGCTGGCTGACGTAGTGCATTATCCTGCATGACCACCTCGCCAGTGCTGTGCTGAAGGTCTGATCTGACTGACGAAGTGTGCAGCATACAGCGTAGCGGCCTCATCAGCGTTGTGCTCGAGGGCTGACTTGACAGTCTGACGTAGTGTAGAGCATCTTGCATGAGCATTGCTCAGTTTCCTGAAGGCCAACCCAACGTTTCGCATTGTGCAGCATCAAGTATGATGTCTCACCAGCGTGGTGTTTCGGGGCTGACCTGATGCACGCAGTGTGCAACATCATGTATAGGGGCCTCGCCGATGCTGTGCTCCAGGACTGGTCTGACTGACGTTGTGTTCAGCATCCTGCATAGCTCATTGCTTTGCTTCTTTAAGGCTGACCTGACGCTTGTCAACCTTGCATACACCGCTAATGTTATTTGGTTTATCTCTTAGGGTAGGGAACGCGTCTGTCTTGCGATTAGCAGACTGAGTATCAAATCTCCACCACTCATTGCGCAAATGACCCACGCGGGTCATACTGTTACTACTAGAAGTATCACAATACTTAAAGGGGCAGAAACGGAGTAATAATCGGGGAGGAAAATTCAGGATTAGCGAGTGAAGCCTACAAGGATCAGTATCACAACTGGTAACTAATTTGTACCAGTTTTCATCATCATATATGAAAATTGTTTGCCAGAAGAGATAAAGTTCTATGTGTTTTCTTTCTGTTGTAGGTTCTTCGCACATTAATTGAACAGCGTTAGCAGAGTAAGTACGGCATTCAGGAAAGTTTAAAAAATAATTCATGATTCTATGTAAGACATATGCAGCACCAGCCTACAACAGAGACATGATCAGGCATTTAAGGAAACTAGAGGAAGTCCAAATTGGTAACGAGACTGTCCTGGAACTGAGAGGGTTAGCCTAAAGGCTAAAAAATTCACTTGGTGGTCTTCAAGGACAGAAGGACCTGGGAAGACATGATAGCAACGTTCAAGTTACTCGAACTTGAGAGGGCAAGTTGTGACAAGCATTTTAAAAGGAGGAGGCACAGCCATTAAGTTAAATGACTTAGTCTAGATGATGAACTAGCGGAAGGAAACGCAAACACACTGTTGAGAATGGGTTAGTCTAGATGATGAACTAGCGGAAGGAAACGCAAACACACTGTTGAGAATGGGTACAACAGGGCTCAAGAGTCAGGGAATTAGTAAAACTTATCGTATGCAGTTAACGGTGGCCAAGAGCTGATTTCGATTCTGGAAACATTAATAGGCGAGTACAGCCGTCCACGCACTTCCACCATAGAATCATCGTCATTAATACCTCGGCATTATTTTGCAAGCTCTTATGACGTATTATGTTTGTTGCAGGCAATATAAAGATATTACTGATATTATAACTATAAGATGGAGTCGAACATTTTTAAGGAGTGTTTAATTTGTGTGAGTTGCTAAGAAATATGTGAGGGGGAAAAGTATTAGTGAAAATGTTGGTACCATTGGTGGTGTTGGCGACTGTGTGTTGCTGTTGGTGCTTGACCTGGCCCTCTCAGCATAATAAACACATTCTCCCACAAAGAACTTCGTCAAATAATGCAATCACCAAAAGGATTGACAGTGATTATAATGACATATACAAATCAAATAAAAGTATTGCTGATATAAGTGCGCAAAATGTTCCGGAAAAGCATTACAATTCAATTAATTTCTGGAACGAGCCAATTGTAGGAATTCAGAATGGAGGGAGCCGGTTTCCTTACCACTTCAACACAGCTTATATATACAACACACTGGTGGTTCAGCGCCACCACCGTAGCAGCCAGACACGGAAGAACGTCCCGACCTCTAGAAGGAAAAGAAGACGGAGAAAAAAATTAAAAAAAGGGTACAATATTGGAAATAAGACGTACGAGAGACCGTATAAGAGGACCTTAAGAACTGGCGGTAAAAACAACACAGGAAGAAAATCAAACTACCCAAACACAGGTGAGTATTATTATTATTATTATTATTATTATTATTATTATTATTATTATTATTATTATTATTATTATTAGGTTTAAAATACATCGTCAGCACGAAGGCAAGTAATTGCCTGGGTAAGCCATTTCGAGCTAACCTAGTTAATTAGCTATGATCATAAACAAACATTTAAGTTTTGACTGATGTTTGTCGTCTCTGTGGCCTTCATTCTTGCTAATAGAAAGCTTTACCCTGGTTATGGCTTAGTTTAGCCACTCTGCTTGAGGTCAGAGAGCAAATCCCAGAAAGTGAGTGGTTCCTTGCTATCCAATAGGAATAGGATATGGACTATATGAAAGTTTAATGTTATCCTATATCTAAAGCCTGTCTTGAGGATCATTTCATTTGGTTATGCGAACGATACTATTTTCATGTTACAATAACTTTTGATGGTCATAAGTATTGACATATGCTGTGCTAATATATGTTAATTGAGAATCCCCTAAGGGGTACCTTTAAGTAGTTGCCTGATTCCCATTTATTTTTCCAAAGTTTTCGTTTATAATTTGAGTACATATCATCTGATCGGCTTCCAATTTTCAACGCTCGTGTACTGTAACCCATTGAAAACATGCAGTTACTGGCATGTACAGGTGGCCTGTGGCCTCTGGTTAATGTTAAGTAGATCATCCCTGGTTTTGGTTTCTATGCGATGGCTTGAGAAAGCCTCTTCTGATCGTGTTCAAACGTTCATCACTGGTGTATGCTACTTGAAAGGTCAGGAAGGTTACTGGAGTGTGTTGGTACCATTTTGGCACTTTCATTTTTAAAATGGTATGGTGTTATTTTCCGTAAAGCATTTTGACTGCCTCATCTGAACAGCCTTCAACTTTTAACGCTGAAGAATTTTATGAGAAAGATAATAACCCATAAGCTTAGGCAGTGTAGGTTAAAGAACTTGTGTAGTTAAAGAACTTGGAATTGTTGGAATCCATACAGTAACTGGAAAATACCTCTCCTGGTTGGCTTCATACTTTTCACACTGGTGTGTCGTACTTAAACGAAGGTTCAGATTTTAAGTGGACTTTGTAGGCTCCAATTTGCAAAATGTATTTGTAAAATTTCTGGAGTATAATGACTTGGAGTACTAAGAAATTTGACTACTAAGCTGAAAATTTTAAGAGATCTCTATAATGTTTTAAATCTGCACTGTGTAATTTATTATACATTTTTTTTATTTAAAACCTACATCAAAATTTAAATGTTAAACCTAATTTAAGAATTGATATTTTAACAATGTTGTAATCTAGTATGTGTGACGGTAATATGTCTTGGCTGGTAGGCAGTTACAGGTGTTAGATGATATACATACGTCCGCTGATTGATAGTAACATGTGTTAGATGGTAGGCAACTACATGTGTCAGCTGGTAGACAGTTACTTGTCACTTAATAGACAGTTGCATGCCCGTGTACTATAGATTTTAGTACATAGGAGAGACAGATAACAGAGGATTTTCAAATTCACACCGAGGTTGTCTGCTCCGAACTATCAACTTCTGTTTGGTATTTACAAATTTGAGGCAAGGATAGTAAAGCAGGAGGCTCTTTCCCCACTTTCCACTCCTGCCACTGCCGGCATGATCACAGGGAGAGGTATATACCATATTGGAAAAAATGTGATGCCCTTCTTGAAAGAGATGGAAGTGGATAAAAGATACGTGTCAACTGGTAGAGAGAGAGAGAGAGAGAGGAGCGTGTACTCATCCCACATCCAAACTCCCATGCCTACGCAATGACTTCATTCACTTCTACAAGAGAGAAAGAAGATGCCCACTGTCCTCAGAGACACCACTTGCCAACTTGAGGATGTAATATCAGCCAGCAGAGCCTTCAATGGCGAGGAGATATCACTGGCTTTACTTTTATGTATAAGATCACAGTTACTTCTAAAGTGCATTGCATGCTATCCAGATATTCGACTCCCATCATCCTTCGTATACAGCTTTGGCTATGTCGATTTGTATTAAGCACAAAGAAATTTTATTTTGCTTGGTCCCTGGACATGTCGATGTTCAGGGCACTGAGCATGCAGACTCAGCCGTTTGGTTAGCTGTTCAAGACCTTCAGATTTCCCATAGGGGTATTCCTTACCAGGAGTTTACCTGGAGAGAGTTCCGGGGGTCAACGCCCCCGCGGCCCGGTCTTACTCAGACTTTTTTGCAATTCTCTCTAACCACCTGGTATCAACCCTGGTCCACACTGAACAACAACAAATTGTTTCCTATCAAACCACGTTTAAGATTCTGGCCATCTTCCCATCGTTGTCAGGTTTGGGAGAACACACTGTCGCGTTGATATATTGGACGCATGCGTCTCACTCATGGATATTACATAACGACAACTGGCATCACTGTGTGAATACTGTCAGGTCGCACTGCACATCAAGCATTTCTTAATAGTGTCCTGCTTATCAGAGTGCACGTAGGATTCACTTCCGACGTCTGTACCGCCCTAACTCTCACTCTGACCTTGCTGAAAGTCCCACCTTTGATGCAGACTTTCTCTTTGACCTTTTAATTGATACTAACCTGCAGCACCAACTCTGATTTTAATTTTATTTGCCCTAGTCCCCACTAACCTCTAACTTTACAAACCTCCTACCTCTCCTTCATTCTTAGCCTTCGCACATCCCTCCCCGCAGCGCTGTGATCCTTATGGGTTTAGCGCTTAATAATATAATATATATTATAATAATACCAGTGTTCTTAATCTTCCTGCCCTACTTGGCCCAGAGTGGTCGACAGTCAGAAGGCAGCCATTGTGCCACGCTAAGGGCAATCATCAGCATTTTCACTCTGTACATTTATTATGGGCATCATCTCACCAAGGATAATTAATTCCTGGATTGGCTCAAATTTTAAAAACAGACCTCCAGGAAAGCAGGTTGATTGAGGACATACAGCTTTGGTACAGTCATTATTTTTACATTCAAAACTAAGCGAGCTCTGGCACACATAGCTGAGATAACCCAAGATTATTAAATATTAAGATTAGTAATCCGGGATAACCACTGGCTTATTTCCACTGCAGTCCTTTGGTCCTCTTTCCCAGGATGCGACCCACACAAGTTGCTAGTCCGACAGGGGTAACATGTGTAAGGAAACATGCCCAGTGCTTTTCGTCCTGTGTTCTAACCCAAGTCCTTCAGCAGCGAGCCGAAGGTGCTACTACTTTTGCCACGAACAGCCTTCTCTAGGTACTTCATCATATCAGAGGTTGTTAATATTCTTTATAATTTATCGTCTTATTAATTAATATATTGATATTTAACATCTTATTTAATATTTATCTTTTTAAATATTAAACATTTAATAATAACACCTTATTAAATATTAGATATCTTATTTAATATTTAGCATCTTATTTAACATTTTCTAACAGTTTCTTTAGTATCTTTTTAACTTTTAATATCGTATTTAATATTTAACATTAATTTCAGACAAACTGAAAAAATTTGGTGGCTTGGATGAGGTAGCTTCGGTTTTTTATTTTAAATGTCAAAACTCACTTAGAAATAAATCACGTTGCTCGAATTTTGGAAGGATATACTAGAGTAAATTATACATAACTTATCATTATTTAAGATTATGTAAGCCAAAATAATAAAAAAAGTTTACTTAGGAATTCATTGCCTAATATCATTAGCGGTACACAGTAGTATCTAACAGCTATAATTATGATTATAATTTTTTAAAGGGGTGGACCGGTATGCCAGCGGAAGGCTTCGGTCAGATGACCAAAAGCTCCAGTTGGGGGGTAATCATATGACTATAACCCGCGTCAGGAAGCACTTGTCCTATTTCCTGACGAACCTACTTAACTAAACCAAATTCGTTGCTTTCTGCCTGTTATTCAACAGGAGGGTATCTTGGTGCCGATGAAATGCTCTTTATCCAAGGCATTTGAGCTACCACTGTTTCTTCTGATCAAGCCTGATTATCTCCTGTTCCCTTGGTGATGCATGACCCATGCGAATTTAACGCTTTCCTATACCATGACACCCTTTTCTCTCACGTGGCGCCCCTGCCACCACACCGTGCCCTTGCCACCACACTGTGCCCCTGCCACCCACCCATGAGTGTGTCTTGCAATCCCCGCCCACACATATTAACACGCCCACATTCCTTCTTTTAAATACCGTAACTGTAATCCTAGAGACAACACTCACTCACCAACACAAGTCCTTTAGCTCACTCACTCGCTAGCACAAGTCCATTCACTCGCTAACACAGGAATGTCCGCTCACCAATATAAAACTGTTCACTCACCAACCGTAGTCCCGATGCTCCGGAACTAATCTCGTAAGGATTATTTGAACTTTCTCTCTTTTCTGGACTGTCATGGGAATGTTTTTAGAAGTATGAACAGATCTGTAACTCACTCTTATTACATGAACGTAGATAAACGCATTTAAAAAGTAACTTGCAGTGTGAACACACTGGCGGATATTGTAGTAGCCAACGCTGGTGAGGGGCTCTTGATCTAGGGAATTGGATCTGTGCTCCGGTTCCCTGAATTGAGTCTGAATATCTTCCATCCCCTCCAGCCGCTGTATAATCCTACGGGTTTAGCGCTCTTCCATGACTATAATAATAATAATTGTAGTAGCCAAGCTTAAGATTGGTTACAAGCCTTATGTAACCAGCCTTATGGTGAATTTCTTGAAAACTGTGTGCGTAATTCCACTTTTTTAATGGATATAGCGGTAGTCCGTACACTAACTTATATATGTCAAGGTATCTCATTAGTGAATTAAAATTTCGAAAAAATTGAGCAAGTGTCCTCAGTTTGTTCTAAACAAAATATCACTTTGTAAATATACAACCAAAGATACTCCTGTAAACCCTTTTAGGGCCTAGTTCATAGGCTTTGTGTGTTTCCATATGCTGTTGCGCTACCGTTCACAGGTTGGATATGGAGTGTATAGTAAACTACCCGCTTCGGCGGCATAATCAAATCTGAGCACTTCTCAGGTGAGGGCTCACTGCTGGTGCTGTGTACTCTCTGGTAGATTTGCAGTACGTCATAAGTTACTTCCCCTGCAAACAAACACACACGGCTGTATCTCTTCACGCATGATCCTTCGAGCTTAGCGATTATTATTATTATTATTATTATTATTATTATTATTATTATTATTATTATTATTATTATTATTACTAGTAGTAGTAGTGGTAGTATTTTTCTCTTCAGGAGTGTCGTTTACATATATCAGGACCAGTAACGGCTTTAGTAACGAACCTTGTGAGACATCGCTAGTAACATTCGTCTGTCGAAGCACTTTCCGGACTGTCACTCTATCTCCTTCCGCTTAGATATTCCTCGATTACCGCTGTTCCAGCTTTTAGGTAGCCTTGTAAGGAAGTACTTCGTCAAAAGCATTCCTACAGTCCGGAAATATGCACCCCAGAAATACGCAGTCCCTCTCTTCCCTTAATCTGTTACCATGTCATAGAAATCCACCGTGGCCTGGTGGCAAAAGCAGACGGTGAGGGTCCGGGTTCGATTCCCGGCGTGTTTCCTTACACCGGTTGTCTCTGTTCACCCATCAATATAAAATGAGTATCTGGGTGTTAGTCGACTGGTGTGGGTCGCATCCCGGAAAAAAGACCTAATTTGCCCGAAATCCTCTGCATAACAAGCGACTTTCTATATGGTAGTATGTCATTGATGTCAGCTTGGCCTGTATACCTTGTACATACACTTGTAGAAATAAAGATATTGTTTTTACTATTATTACTAGGTTTGTAAGAGGAATTACCTGTTCTGGCTATCATTGACGACTTTCATACCTCTCCAAGTGTTATGTTCTCTTATTTGTTTCTGGTTCTTCTGTTCATTTCACGTATGACTTTTGTTCTTTGGTTTCTGTCCCTTCCACACTCTGGTACTTTTTGTCTTCGCCTCTCCTGAAGTGGCAAAATGTTCTTTTTTTCAGGCACTTTTCTGCTCGGCGCTCAGTCCATTCAAGTATCCGTTGTTTTTTGTTCCAGTTCCTCTTCCCAATGGATCTCATTCCGGAATTTCTGGGCCACTATTATGCATACTGTTTTGTTTGTATATCTTTCAAAGCTCCTTTCGGAGTTCATTTCTACCAGGTAGGCAAAGCTTAGGACTGCGGTGGCTGAATGTCACTTCATAGCTCATATCCTTTAACTTCTCATAAAACTGTGCGTTGGAATCTATTTCCGCCAATTCGCGTGCGAGCACGCGTGTGTGGTTGCAGGAATCGATTCACAGCACTTGACCCTGCCTCTTCAGTGGTCGCTATCAGGGCCACTCTTCCGCTGCTACAAGAGCCTTATCGCACCTCTTCTTAAAGCTTTGTATGTGTGCACTCACATATGTATTTACCTATATGCGGTTGCAGGGGTTGATTCACAGCTCGTGTGTGTGTGTGTGTGTGTGTGTGTGTGTGTGTGTGTGTGTGTGTGTGTGTGTGTGTGTGTGTGTGTGTGTGTGTGTGTGTGTGTGTGTGTGTGTGTGTGTGTGTTTTAAAACTTGTTTATCAGTTAAGTTTTGAAGGGTTGCAGTGCTTGTGGCCGGAGGGTTCTAGGAGGCCATGTGGTGAGGGAGGTGTTGCTCACCTTGATCAAGTCGACCCAGGCGGCTGCTGTCTAACGGATAACGCAAGAGGGGATGACGCAGTTCTCCGTTGTGTAGTGTTGTCCTAGCAAGCATCACAACATTCCTAGCCTAACTATAACGCCGACCAGGCAAGCTGGTGCATAATGCAGTTTACCAGAATAAATGAGCGCAGTGCATAACATAGGAGAGGAGATTTCTTTACTGAGGTGTCAGTGTGCTGGGCATCACAAAGTTGTGGCATGGCGGGTCTCCAAGCTGACCTGGGAGACTAAGCTAAGCTTGAGTGGCGTCATCACCACAAGTTTGTCCCACATTCCTCACTCCTTATCTTGGCTCAACTACCTCGTTACCCACCACCCAACTACGTTTTCTTGCGGGTCTATTCTACGCCACTACAACAGAATATCATCGCCTTACAACACAAACATTCAACCATCTCATAAACAAACATTAGCTTTACCTTAATAAAACAACATTAACTCGCCACAAAACTGTTTACAACTCGATATCTGCAAATACAAATAAGCCTAAAGGTGAGCACAGTAACAGCAGAGGAACCTCAACACACATACATAACGTTCAAAGGTTCAAAGATGTTTTTACCGAGATATCAAGGAAAATTTAAAAAAAAAAAAACAGACTAGAGGAAGTTATAACAACAAAGGAGGAAGTGAGAGACCACGAGAGGAAATTAGATGCAACAATAATAGGATAATGCCATAAAGCGCAAAATAACTGTGCAACCACATAGCAAGGATCTACAACATGTTAATGAAAATAAGGTAACCGTCAAACATCTAGAAAACAGCTAACATGATTCTACTAAATTGAGCAAATAGAAGAAGCACCACTATCCTACTGATTAGTTTTGCTGATTAGTTTTGCTTTATAGTGTTACTGACAGCAATTAGGGCAGCTTCTATGCATTTTCTCCGTCCTGAACTGTACATAAGTGTATCACCATACCTTTTCCTCAAATATTTTTTTAGTGGGATGGATTGTGAGGGACATGCCTAGTATGGGCCAACAGGCCTTCTGTAGTGTTCCTTTCTTATGTTCTTAGGAAATACAACACAACTCGACCCGACTCGACTGACTCATAGGAAAGGACCCACGAGGGGTGAAAAGGAAGTGAGAATAGAATAGTAGGAGGGGGGCATCAGTTATGTCCATATCTACAGTTCATGACAGGTCAGGCTTGGGAGGACAGGGTCAGATGACGTAGCGGCCGCCAGAACGACAGTAGGTAAGACTGTTTGTCACGTTACAGAGAGACACGCGTCCGTGGGTGTGGTGATGGCATGGCAAGGATGGATAGTGGTATTATTATACCCAGGTGGTGTTGGCAAAGAAAAGAGGACATCATTAAAGGTGCATCTTTAAAGGGCAGGAAACGAAATACAACCTGGAATGAGAGACGATACAGACAGCGTAAAAGGAGAAAGGTTTGAGAGTAATATTGAATCAAGCATATCAGCACAACCACTTATGAACAATGTAACTTCATCGGCATATGCAAGCCCAGCTAATCTAAAAACAGCTCTCAGGAACTTTAATAGAGATTCCTGTAGGATATTATACAGAGCTTGCATTAGGCCCATCTTGAGTTATGTGGAGCCAGAAAGATTCACTGTTTAGTAACGAGACTGCATGAGGTGGATGGAGTACGAGAAGACTTAAGGCACTCTAACCTTAGAAAACTATGAGAGAAAAACCAGAAGAGCATAATCTTGAGATGCGATATATTCAGGAGATTAAATAGTGACTGAAGAAATGTAATACCAGATACCAGGAAGGCACAGATACGTGAAAAAGTATTTTTTTTCCTCAGTTTAGAGGTAAGTGGAGCAAAGCAAAGAGGTAGTAGAGGCAAGTCTCATACATATTTTTAAGATTAGGAATGATCGGGGCCTTGAGGACAGGACCCGATAAAGCCGGTCGATAGTAGTTACGAAGTCTGCCAGGGAACTGTGACTTTACCACTGCAAGCACAACTGAGAACAACTTGGTGAGCATACACACTAGAAATGATGATGGAAGAGAATCGTTCTAGGGAAAACACGATTACGAGATACATAATATTAATGAAATGTTGGGACTGAAAGGGGCAAACTGTTTGATATGCAAAAGTAAGTAATAATGAGATATAAATGGAAGCTAAAAAACGCGTGCCACAGAGACATTTGGAAGTACTTTTTCCGTTGTCAAGATAATCCAAAAGTACAGCAAAGTAGAAACTTAGAGTTGGATTTAACACGGTTTATATATGTCATGCCGAATAGGTAAAACTTGCGATTTTAGCGTATATAGCAACGCTCTTGCCGAATAAGGCAAGCGAAAATTTGTGTATGCAATAATTTCCCAAAAATCTTTCTGAACATAATGAAAAAAATATATTTCATTGTGTTTATTTATTATTAAATTATTGTAAACTTATCTAAAATATATTTGGTTGGAGTAGGCTAAATTAAATTGCGCTTGTTATAATAAGGTTAGGTAAGTTTTTTAAGGTTCTTTTGGTACAAAATTATTAATTTTTACATTAACATAAATGAAAAAATGTATCTTTAAACGTATAACAGAAAATTTTAGAAAGGACTTAATTTTAAATGAGCTCTTGCTAATTGACCAATTTTACCTATTCGGTATGACATTATATATATATATATATATATATATATATATATATATATATATATATATATATATATGTATATATATATATATATATGTCGTGCCTAATATGTAAAACTGGTCAATTAGCAATTTTATTATTATTATAATCAAAAAGAAGCGCTAAGCCACAAGGACTATACAGCAGGTCAATTAGCAAGAAGTCATTTAAAATTAAGACCTTTCTAAAATTTTATCTTATACGTTTAAAGATATATTTTTTCATTAATGTTAATGTAAAAATTTTTAATTTTGCTCCAAAAGAATCTTAGAAAACTTACCTAACCTTATTATAACAAGAACAATTTATTTTAGCCTAACCCAACTATATATATATATATATATATATATATATATATATATATATATATATATATATATATATATATATATATATATAATTGCGAGGCGGAGCCAGAAGCCTAGACTGTATCCATAGTCATGACCAGGTTAGGTGTCTTACGTGTGCAAGATGAAGCTCTAGCTATTCTCTGAGTAGCGAGAGGTGGTTCATGGGGGACTCCTCCACATCCTCTTCAAGGTGTGGCACCTGGCAATTACCGAGCTCTAACCCGCCACCCCCAGGCTGCACCCACTTGTCCGGCCGGTAAGTCGCTGGTCGTTGTTGTTGTGGCCTCACAAGTTCTAATGGCTCCCCCCCCCCCTTCACATGTTTTCTTAAACTCATTGTCATGCCGCGCCCTTGCTGCATGGTAACACCACTATTGGACGACTCATAACAAACACCTGTGGCAAGGATTTTCTTGACCAATTACCTAACAACAAAGCTTAACAAGTTTATTGTGCACCGCTTACCCATCCTGTGGGCGGAAGTTAACCAATAGCCATACAGTGGGCAGTAGTCAAAAGATTTTAGTCATAATAGGTTCAAGGGCGGCCACAACGCCTGCCGCGTAGGCAAAACGTCGTCTAAATGAAAATTCCAATTGCTGCTTGTGTGTTTTTATCAACTGCAAGCAAGTTAAAATAGCACTGAGCTATTTACAAAAATTTTTTTATTAAAAACAATACTAATGACTTGGCTACACAATTAATTCCGTCACATAAATTTGGTGCAGACGATTGTTCTCTCCTTTTGTCTTGGCACGACACATTAATACAAATTTTTATTTCTCTTATAGTGTACAAAGATAATATAGTTTATATGTAATAAAACATTGTTAGGCACAAAAGAGAGCCGTTAGTATGCAAATACATTTCGGACATCATACATGAAAAGAGTATCTCAAGCTAGTCCAGGAAATATTAAAGTGGAAACGGTGAAATCAGCCAACGTGGCATGAGCTTGGCCACGTTCGATTGCAGTGCCCTTAGACATGGGGAAATGAACACGAATGGATTCACTTTGGACATTCATTGAAAACATTTCGGTCCTTGGGTCTAAAGAAATCAAGTCCCAAGGACCGAAATGTTAATGAAGATATCCTAAGTGAATGCATTCGTGTTCATTTCCCTTAAGTTATCGTCAGTCATTTCCCTTCTTTGCCCCCCTTTAGAGAATGTCTACATTCTATGTTCATGTAAGATTTAAAAGTAAGTAAGATAAATATATCAGTTTGAAGGGTTGGGTATGGGAAAGACCTGGCTAATGTGGCCCGGTAGACCTGCAGTGTTCCTCTTGTCTTGATTTCTAATAGTGTTTATGTAGACTTAGGAAGAACATACAGACAATATAAACACTGATAAACCTGTATGAAGTTGTCTTTATTTACAGTTAACATTACATTTTTAATCATAGTTTTTCTGTCTAATCTGTTTTTTTTTTAGCATACTATTTACATATGTTTCTCTCCATGTCAACTCTATTCTCATATCTACCCAATTTCTTTCCAAAGCCAACTCTTTTGCTATGTTTACCCAGTTTGTTCCCCCATTTTGACTATTGTCATGTCTATTGTTGCCAACAATAGACAAGAAAAATAAGTTTCTTTGACTAATATTGAATGTAGCTCTTTGGCTTTGAGCTTATCGATAGTTTAGTATGCAAATTCTTCAATATTAAGCATGCTATATGCAGTGGAGATTACATTTAGTGTTATGGTAAAAAACTGTTTTTTTTTCATAAACATAACGCAACGTAATCGAACCTAACCCTACCTGACCAGGCCTAATGTAACGGTCTAGAGTTTTGAGACTCTCTGATCGCGGGTTCTATTCCCGCCCGTGGTATGGTAAATTAGGAATAATTCTAGGTTAGGTTGGATGGGCTGTATTAGGCTAGGTTACGAAAACAACTTTCTTACCATCTGCGCAAAATGTAACTAGCTACATAATACAGTTGGAGAATTCATATTAAAAACACAAGAAGTTACATTCATTATTAACCCACGTTTTTAATGGGATAACGTTTTTCTCTTTCTAGGGTTGTATCAGTTAAGGCTTGATGAAGCTCAGTATAGAGCGTATCGTCCCTGTAAAAGATTGTTCTGTAATGTGTGTCTTTTCTTTATCATTTCCTCACCTGTCAGTTCTAGTGTCATGTCTGCTTTATGGTCTGTGGAATGTGTGTACATGCAAATGAATGAATCTTTTGGAGAGGATAAACTGGAGTCAGTGACCTTTGACATGTTTCTTTTGATTGTCTCACGTTGCGAGGCGACGCAACTTAACCCATCACTAAATCCACTCCCCCAACCCCACACCTACAGCCCACCCACACCCACGCCCACCCACCCACACTTCACCGCACCTCACACATTCCTATGCCCATCCACCTACATTCACACGCCCACCAGTTACACTCCCACGCTTTATTTAGAAAAATGAAGATAAGAATATTTTGAATGTATCGTAGTAGAATGTTAATGTTTCAGAATTGGCAACAACTGTTGTTGATAGACCTGATCCTGTTAGTGTTGTAAAACGGTGTAGTTCTTTCTTGTGGAGAATCACGAACAGCCTGGTTGATCAGAGACTGGACAGCAATTGATTATATTACTACAATTTCTACGCGTAGCTGCTTTCTGTACCTGCCTGACATGGACCAGTAGGCCTGTTGACGTGCTTCTTTTTTTTTTTTTTTTTTTAGTTTTTATATATTTTTACAGAGTTTCTTCTTTCTTTATGTGATATCAGAGAAATACGGTATTTGTTTTATGTGTTGTGACTGCGTGTTCTCTTACAGTTTTCCAAGAAGGCTTTGAAATTGGAGTATGTATTAGTATTCACTGTCTTGTGTATGTAGTGTACAGTAGTATGTATAAATGGTCTATTTATGTAGTATATGTACGCATAGTCTGTTTTTGAAGTATATATATATGCATGGTGTATGTGTGTACAGTAATGTTTGTGTATGGTCTCTATACGTAGTCTACACTGGTATGTATGATTGTTTGTGGAATGAACAGAGGCATGTATGATCTGTGTATGTAGGTTTAGTAGTTTATAGAGGTAGGGGAAGGAGTGTCTTAAAAGTCTAGTGTGATGTGGTACTTACGACAAACTTTTGTTTTATGATGATTCATTGTGTGTAGTTTGTTGTTGTTGTTGGTCGCCGTGCACCTATATCATACACAAAACGCAGATAGATTATTCTGTATTATTGGTCTAAGTAGCAAAGATTAGGGTACATTGTTGTTGTTGGCCATCATACACTTATAAAACATGAATAGGTTATTATATATATTATTGTTTAAGTAGTTAAGTACATAGCTTATTGTTGTTGGTGTCCATGTATACTAGACTACGTCGTAAGCAAATTTTGAAAGAAAAGTTTCTTACGCTTTTGGATGTGTTGAATATAGTTTTTTTTTTCTTGGTGTAATATTTGTTATCTGTTTGTAGATAAACTTTGATATTTATCTTTATTCTCTCTCACAAAGTGGTTGTTCTTTATCCTGAGATATATATGTTACTGGATGCTTTCAATCTAAACATTATGCTGGAGGTGTGTTGTTTGTCGAGTGAGAATTTGATAGTCATCCTACGTAAGATTTTTCCAGTTCATTGTTTACTACATTATTAAGGGGTTGAAGTGTTTAATTGTGAGGTGAAAGAGGAAGTGTTATCAATTTTACAGCAGTGATGTAAGTTGTTTGGCGGCGTTTAGCGAGTCATTGATAAGATCTGAAGGTAGGAAATCGCTTCTCTGTTCTTCAGGATGAATGTACTTCAGTGGCCAGTGAAGGTAAGGGTACTACTGCCCCTGCTAATGGAGGTAAGCGCATTCTTGTGGTTGGTGACTCTCAGGTAAGATATATTGACCGTGCTTTTTGTAATAGGAATAAGAAGATGAGAGACAGAGTGTGCTTCCCTGGAGCTGGTGTTGGGGACATTGTCAACAGGCTGGATAATATCACGTCAGGTAATGGGAACAAGCCCATTATCTGTCTCAGTGCTGGTGGAAATGATATTGGGAAGGGTAGGAGAGAAGAGCTGCTAGATAAGTACAGGTCAGCTATAGATTTCATTAAGTCTAAGGGAGGGATCCCAATCATATGTAGCATCTTGCCTAGAAGGGGAGTAGGAAATGAATGGTTGTCTAGGGCAATTGGTGTAAATTGCTGGCTAGACAGATACTGCAAGGAACTTGCAATCCCATTCATTGACAACTGGAACAACTTTTATGGCAAACATGATATGTATGCAAGGGATGGGGTACATCTCTCTGGGGCTGGGGTGGTAGCACTTGCAGACTCGATTGAGAAGGCCATTGGTGAAATGCCTATGATTTTAAACTGATGGAAGATAGAGGTATGGGTGTGTGTGGGAAACAAGCAGGTTGCAACACTTGGGTTGGAAACAGTAAATGTATAAAAGGCATTCAGCATGAAGTTATAAATAAAGACAATAGATCAGGTCAGCAAACAAAGGGGGACAGCAGAGGGCAGCAAGGGACTAGCTCCCTTAAGGTTTACTATACTAATAGCAGGAGTGTAAGAAATAAGATAGATGAGCTAAGATTAATTCCAAGTGCAGGAAACATAGATATTATTGCTATAACAGAGACCTGGCTTAATCTGAAAGATAGAGAGATGCCCTCTGAATGTCACATACAAGGCTATAAATTATTCCACACTGACAGGGTCAACAGGAAAGGTGGTGGAGTAGCGATGTATGTCAGAGACAATTTAAATTGTTGTGTTAGACAAGATATTAAATTAGAAGCGTCAGCCACTGAATCTGTTTGGTTACAGCTTCTCGAGGGCCGAGAAAAACTAATTTTGGGTGTGATTTACAGGGCCCCAAATCTTGATAGGGAGTGCAGTAAACTTCTATGGGACGAAATTCGTAAGGCATCTACATACGAAAATGTTGTGCTAATGGGAGATTTCAACTATAGACAGATTGACTGGAGCAATTTGACAGGAAATTTAGAGTCAGGTGACTTTCTTGATACGATCCAGGATTGTTTTTTAAAACAGTTTGTGACAGAGCCAACTAAGGGAAATAACCTCCTTGACTTGGTTCTTGCCAGTAGGGAAACACTAATTAATAATCTTGAGGTTAATGATGAGCTTGGGGAAAGTGATCACAAATCACTCAGTTTTAATATATCATGGAATTCCCCTAATAATGGCAATCAAGTCTCCGTCCCTGACTTTCGCTTGGCTGATTTCATAGGACTGAAAAATTACTTAGGTGGGCTGAACTGGAATGACCTGACTAAGGGTCAGGTAGGTGGTGATGGTTGCCGATATGATGCTTTCCAGGGCATAGTTCTAGCTGCTCAGTCAAATTATGTTCCAAATAGGGAAATCAGATCAAACAAAAATGATCCTAAATGGATGAACAATAGATTAAAATATCTGATTGGTCAAAAGAGAGGCATATATAGGCAAATCAAAAGAGGAGAGGGGCAATTGAGAAATCGATATATTCAGTTAAAGAGAGAAATAAAAAAGGGAATTAGAAAAGCAAAAAGAGATTATGAGGTTAAAGTTGCAAGAGAATCGAAGACTAACCCAAAAGGATTCTTTCAGGTATACAGAAGTAAGATCAGGGACAAGATAGGCCCACTCAAAAGTTCCTCGGGTCAGCTCACTGACAGTGATAAGGAAATGTGTAGAATTTTTAACACATACTTCCTCTCAGTTTTTACACAGGAGGATACCAGCGATATTCCAGTAATGATAAATTATGTAGAACAGGACGATAATAAACTGTGCACTATTAGGGTCACAAGTGACATGGTCCTTAGGCAAATAGATAAATTAAAACCTAACAAATCCCCAGGCCCTGATGAACTGTATGCAAGGGTTCTAAAGGAATGTAAAGAGGAGCTTAGCACACCTTTGGCTAATCTTTTCAACATATCACTACAAACTGGCATGGTGCCAGATAAGTGGAAAATGGCAAATGTGATACCTATTTTCAAAACAGGTGACAGGTCCTTAGCTTCGAACTATAGACCAATAAGCCTAACCTCCATAGTGGGAAAATTTATGGAATCAATAATTGCCGAGGCAGTTCGTAGCCACCTTGAAAAGCATAAATTAATCAACGAATCTCAGCATGGTTTTACAAAGGGGCGTTCCTGCCTTACGAATTTATTAACTTTTTTCACTAAGGTATTTGAGGAGGTAGATCATGGTAATGAATATGATATTGTGTATATGGACTTCAGTAAGGCTTTTGACAGGGTCCCACATCAGAGACTATTGAGGAAAATTAAAGCACATGGAATAGGAGGAGAAATTTTTTCCTGGATAGAGGCATGGTTGACAAATAGGCAGCAGAGAGTTTGCATAAATGGGGAGAAATCAGAGTGGGGAAGCGTCACGAGCGGTGTTCCACAGGGGTCAGTGTTGGGCCCCCTGCTGTTCACAATCTACATAAACGACATAGATGAGGGCATAAAGAGCGACATCGGCAAGTTTGCCGATGACACCAAAATAGGCCGTCGAATTCATTCTGACGAGGACATTCGAGCACTCCAGGAAGATTTGAATAGACTGATGCAGTGGTCGGAGAAGTGGCAGATGCAGTTTAATATAGACAAATGCAAAGTTCTAAATGTTGGACAGGACAATAACCATGCCACATATAAACTAAATAATGTAGATCTTAATATTACGGATTGCGAAAAAGATTTAGGAGTTCTGGTTAGCAGTAATCTGAAACCAAGACAACAGTGCATAAGTGTTCGCAATAAAGCTAATAGAATCCTTGGCTTCATATCAAGAAGCATAAATAATAGGAGTCCTCAGGTTGTTCTTCAACTCTATACATCCTTGGTTAGGCCTCATTTAGATTATGCTGCACAGTTTTGGTCACCGTATTACAGAATGGATATAAATTCTCTGGAAAATGTACAAAGGAGGATGACAAAGTTGATCCCATGTATCAGAAACCTTCCCTATGAGGATAGACTAAGGGCCCTGAAACTGCACTCTCTAGAAAGACGTAGAATTAGGGGGGATATGATTGAGGTGTATAAATGGAAGACAGGAATAAATAAAGGGGATGTAAATAGTGTGCTGAAAATATCTAGCCTAGACAGGACTCGCAGCAATGGTTTTAAGTTGGAAAAATTCAGATTCAGGAAGGATATAGGAAAGTACTGGTTTGGTAATAGAGTTGTGGATGAGTGGAACAAACTCCCAAATACCGTTATAGAGGCCAGAACGTTGTGTAGCTTTAAAAATAGGTTGGATAAATACATGAGTAGATGTGGGTGGGTGTGAGTTAGACCTGATAGCTTGTGCTACCAGGTCGGTTGCCGTGTTCCTCCCTTAAGTCAATGTGACCTGACCTGACTAGGTTGGGTGCATTGGCTTAAGCCGGTAGGAGACGTGGACCTGCCTTGCATGGGCCAGTAGGCCTTCTGCAGTGTTCCTTCGTTCTTATGTTCTTATGTTCTTATAAAGGAAGACTAAAAGAGGTGCCAGGGGGCTGCCTTGTGGTACACCCGTGCTTATAAAGAAAAACTACGCTGCAGAACAAGCTTCAGTAAAGACAATGTTTCGGTCCGTATATAGAGCCTCATGAAGCTCTACACGGAGCTAAACACTGTCACAATGAATGCTTGCTCTACAGTGCGCCTTTTCTTCACTATCGTTAGCAGTACGCCATTTGGATCCAACCAGTATTAATTGTCAGATATTGCGAGGTAATCGGTTTCGATCCAAGGAAGGAGAGAACAACTCCAACTCCTTGAACCACGAGCCCTTACTAGAATCAAGGCACCCTTGATTCTAGTAAAGGGCTCATGTAAGGTCATGTGTTGGTTAGTTTACTGTATCATGCACTCCCATACCCATCCTGTGGGCGGTAGTCAAAAAATTAGAGGCACATAATGGGTCCAGGGACTAGGCTCCAAAGTTTTGATAACTAAACAAGTTGCAGTGGTAGTGAACTATTTACATGCTTATATTTGGTTACAATAACAAGCTATTTATGCAGATATGAATTCAGTCATAAAAATATTGCAATATAGATTATATGTGGTTTTGAATGATTTAAATTACCTTATATTTTAGCATTGACGATCCCTTGTTGGTATGTATCACTAAGATTTGAAAGGTTATAAATGACCATAATTTTTAAAGGGGTGGACCGGTAAGCCAGCGGAAGGCCTCGGTCAGATGACCAAAAGCTCCAAAGGCGGGTCATCATCTGACTAAGACCCGCGTCAGGAAACATTTGTCCTGTTTCCTGACGAACCTTACCTAACCTAACCTAACTAAGATTTGAAGGAAAGTAATGTATAACCTCTGCCTTGTCATCACAACCACATGCATTTTTGCAGTTCAAAGAAAGATTGTAATAAATATAAGATGTTTTTCGCAGGTCGTTAAACACTTCAAGTAAATATTTATTAAAATTATGTGAAAATTGGATAAAACATTTATTTTATATTATGGTGCACAATGGTGACATCAATCAGGTCCTACATTTCTATAACGATTTTCTTTCTATTCTGCCAACATGGGTATGTGTTGAAGACAGGTTGTAGAGCAAGATTTTATTGATAACCTTTCGCTATGTGTAGAATTTTATTATATGACTTATAAAGCTCTACACATAGCGAAACACTATGCCAGTGACGGCTTATTGTGGTACGTGGCTTCATTCACTCTTGTCCGGAGTATACCATTAGGATCTATATGTCTTATGTTTCCTGTCTGTTGAGTATCCTCAGTCACAGTCACGTGGCAATTTCAATATTAATTTACATAGTATTATTTTTAGAACTATATCTTGAAATTTGATGTCAAATTACCTTATGCTGCTTGGGTACTTCTTTTCAACCAAAATATTTTAATTATAAGGCAAATTGGAAGCAAAAAAATAAAATGTAAGAGGAAGCCATAACAAGATTTTTTTTTTCAAGCCATAACTTAAAAATTGCTCACAACTGAGCAAAATGTTAATTGAAGTCTGTATTACCCAACCTCAACGTTGCAACCAGGTGCAGGTTCTGGAGTGACTTGTGGCTTGCTAGTACTGCTCATGCTACATCTTAGTACTGATTATGCTGCATGTTGCATCATAGTACTGATTACGCTGCATGTTGTATCATAGTACTGATCATGCTATATGTTGATGATGTTATTTGGAGGTGTAAATGTAGAGGTCTTCTTTCATCTTTGTTTCTGCCTACATGTGAGATTTATTGCTTTTGTACTGACGAGTGCTTATTACCTGTTTATGCAAGTGTAACTTCCACGTACTGTACTGTTACAGTGCTGTTTATAACAAGTTACAATGTACTCTCAATGTCTCATATCCTCTCGTGGGTCAAAATGGTACAAGAGGAAAATGGTGTGGGTGTTCTTGTAGGTGAATGGGTGTGGGTATGTTTGTGTGGGTTTGGATGTGCTTGTAGGTGAGTGGATGTGGGTGTGGATTTGGGTGTGCTTGTGGGTGTGGGTATGTTTGAGTGGTAGTGGGTTTAGGTGTGCTTGTGGGTGCGGGTATGTTTGTGTGCGTGTGGGTATGGGTGTGCTTGTGGGTAGGTATTGGTGCGCATATGGGTGGGTTTGGGTGTGCTTGTGGGTGGGTTTGGGTGTGCTTGTGGGTGGGTGTGGGCGGGTTGATGACTATGACAGACTGCCTCACACCACCTGATCAATACAGATATGGTCTGGGGTGTTGGGTCAGTCGTGTGCCCAAGAGGTGCAAGCACTCACGCCATTTGCAAAACAATAATTAACACTATACATTAATTTTTTCATATAGGCTTTATATAAGAATAATTTACGGCTCTCAAATGCCATTCTTCATCTTGTAGTATATTCTTCTATTACTTTTCATCTAACCGTTGTCTGCTTTTTTTTTATTCATTATTCTTGTGTGTGATATCAGTAGGAGTGTCATTGGTTTCTAATAAGTTCGTAAGACATGACTTCCAGTCCCTAAAACCTTGTTGTTGCTCAGACATCTGTGTTCTTCTAGGTCATCTACTATTCTCTTACGACCATACATCACTTTGCAAGGATATTGATCAGGAATATCGGTTTGAAATTGCTGGAATTAACTGGAATTTACTGAGTTTAATATGTTTATTATGCACCCCATACCCATCCTGTGGGCGGTAGTCAAAAGATTACAGAGGTACATAATTGGTCCAGGGACTGGACTGAGCAGTATTTTTTTTCCAATATTAGGGCGCTTACCCGTTTCCCTCAATTTGCTAAAGATTTTGACAAGGGGTTTGCTCAGTACTGTCGCCCCTTCCTTCAGAATCCATGCCAATATGTTATCTTGTCTTATTGCTTCCATCAACATTTTCTTTACGTCTTCGATTGTTATTTTTGTCATTTTCTAGTTCTGTTTTGCTTTCTCTCCCTCATTCCTGTTCTAGTGGAGTGTCTTTGTTTTATTCCACTGTAATTTTTTTATGGATTCCTTGTAGAGCTTCTTGTCATTGTCACTCTCCCCCTCCCTTCTTTCTGCGGTTCATTACTTTATCCTTTCTTGATGTTTTGTTTCTTGAATGTGGCTGTAGAACACTGGCTCGGTTTTCGCTTTTTCTTTTTAATTGTGTCTCAGTTACCTTGAATTGTATTCCTTCCTACTAGATTCTTTTTGTTAAATAGATTTTCTCAACGTTTCCATTTTCTCTTTTTTTTTTTTTTTTTTTTTTTTGCATCTTTATATTGTGGATTGAACCACAGATTTTCTTGTATTTCTTGTTTGTTTTTCTTTAGTTGAGAATGACCCTACATTCTGCTTCCCGGCATCTTCGGGGAAAGTAAGCTATTGCGTCGGTCTGGAGTTTTTGGTTTAAATAAGTTTATTTAGGTACAGGTACACATAAGTTCAATTATCCTACCTAATAACATATATGTAAATTACCTAGGATAACCCCCAAAAAATCTCAGACAAAATGACTTTATTTCCATTATGGTCCTTCAAACATCAATTCTCTCTGCCGTGATCAATCATAGCCTAATTTCTTGGAAGCTGGATTCCCTGAATGTGGCTCTTCATGTTTGTGGACAACTGCGTGAGCTACCCTTTCCCCGGTCTATTTCACCGTGGTTTAAATTGACAATAATATATAGTTTAGCTTCAGTTGTGTTGGCTACTGTGTTCTTTTTGGGGAATTATTGGTATCGTTTGTCTGCGTCGTCTACTAACTTGAGGCCTTAGGTTATTTTAGTTACCTCATAGTTTGAGTATTTCTTATCATTTACGATTTTCATCTGTTCATAGTATCATTGTTTCCCCTTTAAAATGGCTATTCACGCTTCCCTTTCATCCATCCATTTTTGTTATTTATTTTTGCCGTTGTACATCCTCTTGGAAATACTGCATAAATTATTGGTTATGAAAGTCTAATTTCTGTAATTATTATCAAGTCTGGCTGTTTCATTTAATTTATTCTTTGTAATTTGTTTTCAGTTGACACACCATTTGTGTCCGTAAACACGACTGTATTTCTTATGAAATAATTTGTTTATTGCTTAGACCTTTCTATTTCTTGTCTGTTTTGATTCCTCCTTTTTCTTGAGCATTGACTATGGGGGATGGGAGAAGTAGTGGTGGTGGGAGGGGATGTATGTAGGAGGGTAGGATGTCGGATGCTGAGAGAGAGACAGAAGTGTGTATGTGGATGCTGTGTTGTGTGTGTGGGGGGGGGGTGGCACTGGTGTGGTGAGCGAGGTGTTGGAGTGGTGGGTGTCTGGTGCTGTTCTGGGGAGTGGTATTGTGAGGGGATTGTGGGTGTTGTGCGAATGTTGGAGTGGGTATGGGAGGCAAGGGGTGTGTTGGTGTTGTGAATTGGGGAGTGGAGGGTTGTGGTGATGGTGGTGTTCATATTTGCAGAGGTGTTGCAGGGATGGTAAGGCTAGTCTCCGTGTAGTCCTTTGCACCTGTTCAAGATTCTGAATATGTTTGATCAGGTGGGGGCACTACACTGGTACAACATATTCTAAGCTGGGCTTGATATGCGTTGCTATAGTCATAAAAAGTCCTTTATTGAAATCCCTAAGATTTGCAAACCTCTCATAGGCTACTAAAGCAAGAGTTATAGTGAGAGATCAATGGTGTTGGTATCAGTGAAGAGTGTGATGAGAGCACCAGCCCTGGCCCACACCTACCCATGTCTTGCAGCCATTTAACAACAAAGAAGAAATTTTTTTCGTTACTAATCCTGGATGATTGACAACTCTGGGTGGGTTAAGAACCCTGGAAGTTAGTAACCCTGGAGAGTTAATAATTCTGGACAAAGCAAGAAAGTCAAGCAGTGTGTGTATGGCTTCTCTGTTAGGGTACTTCGGTCCCTCCCAAACACTTATCCTTTGATTGCTGTATGCAGGCCACAAGTGATAGCCAGACCTAGAACCGTCCCGTTGCTCAGACTGAGGGCCCTAAGTCGGGGTTGGCCCTGAGTTGAGCAGAGTTTGTTGGGTGTTGAGAACTGCCGAGTCGTTAACACCGGACTGAAGACACAATCTACTCATCACTGACGGTAGCTACTGCTACACTACATTTGTACAAGATTTGCCGCGCCCCTGTCACAGGGCCAACGGCTCATGATGACAATCATCCTTCCCCAACCACAGAGACGGAACCACTGAAATTAACCATAGGACCATGATCAGTGCTACCGGTTTTACATCGGCCATTCTTCTCTGGGTGGTAGAGATCGGCTGGTCATTACATGAAAAAGACTCGTGTCAAGACGTTATTTCTGAGAAATTTACAATGGAACCAACTCTAGAAGCGATCCACAACAGTAGAATGACTTGAATGCCTGTTTACTGCTAGGCAAACAGAATGATCAGATGTAGAGAGACTTGCCTATACGCCTTGCCTGGCCCCTACATAGAGCGAAACGTTGTCCAAATAAAATCTTGTTCTGCAAACATTTCTGTTCTTTACTGTTGTCGACAGTACGGCATATCGATCCCGCAAATGAAGTTGTTTCTGAACTAACATCAGAGTTCCACTGGCTGCAGCTAGCTTCAACATTGTGTCTAGCCAGGTACAGCATTGTATCGAGCCAGCTACAACACTGTATCGAACCAGCTACAACATTGTATCCAGATAGCTACAACGTTGTATCTAGTTGAAACCCATACTGATTCTTAACGAAATTGTTTTTGCTCTCTAACTTTGCAAAACAAACCTTACCTAAAATTTGTTGTACCTCTTGCTTGATAGTTTTTTTTAACTAGGCTAGGCTGTGTGCAGTAACATAGAGGTGGTAGTCGGTACAGTAGTGGGCAATGCAGTGCAGGTGGTAGGCAGTACAGTAGTGGGCAATACAGTGCAGGTGGTAGGCAGTACAGTAGTGGGCAATAGAGTGCAGGTGGTAGGCAGTACAGTAGTGGGCAATACAGTGCAGGTGGTAGGCAGTACAGTAGTGGGCAATAGTGCAGGTGGTAGGCAGTACAGTATACTGTAGGTAGTAGTCAATACAAGAGAGGTTGTGGGTAGCAACAAGAGAGTAAAACACCTTGTATGTACACAGGTGGTGGATGGTCTGGAGGGCACCGATACAGGTCTATAGACCCAAAACGTGACAAGGTCAGCCGTTATCTTATCCATATGCACAACTTTCTGCGCTCCAAGGTCAACCCTCCAGCTGCTAACATGCTGGCTCTGGTGAGTACTGATAGCTGCGAGTACTGGTAGTCGGTGAGTACTGGGACTGAATTGCCATCCTTGCAGTTATAAATTCATGACTTATCGATGTCACCAATTTGCAAAAGATCTTATTTAAAACCAGTTCTTTTTTTAAAATAGTATTTCTTACAAAAAAGTTTTTTTTTTTTTTTTTTTTTTTAATCTCTACTGCATCAATGTACTGTAAAGGTATGAATGTAATGTATATGCTGTACGCTGTGAGACGTCGTAGAACTGAAAATGTCATGATGACACCATATGTACGACGAAAATACCTGAGGAGGAATTTCTAGGAATTGAAATGAGTTGATATGTGGGCGATGTCGAGTGATGTTGGACGGATATTTTTTTTTAGTAAAATTAGATATATCAGCAATGTACTGCTGGCCTATTCTGTATAATAGTTACACAGTGGGAACAACAGCTATGTTTCCTTATATTGTATCACTTTGGATGGGGTTCATAAAAAGGATTGAAATCTGTCAGCCTGAGCTTAGAGACTTCAGTAGGGCAATGAGGATATTGTCAAGGAAATTGCAGGAAATAATAGCTAGAACGAATTTTACTACAAACTCTAACCACACAATAGACCGAAAAAGTAGTGTGAAGAACTTGGGAGTGTTAATGTCAGATCTCACCCTCAAGGATCACAACAGTCTCACTATCACAACTGCGTGGAAAATGATAGGATGGATAATGAGAACCTTCAAAACAAGAGATGCCATGCCATTAATGATTATTTTTAAATTACTTGTTCTCTCTAGGCTGGAATGCTGCTGTACACTAGTAGCTCCATTCAAGATAGGTGAAATTACAGATCTTGATAATGTACAGAGAACCTTAACTGCACATTTAAGTTTTGTCAAATACTGCTTTAATTACCGGGAACGCTTGGAGTCACCTGACCTGTACTCACTGAAGTGCAGGGGAGAAATATATATCATAATCTACACCTGGAAAATCTGGTCCCATATCTGCACACAGAAATTACTGAGCAGACGGAAAAGTAAGGGCGCCATGAGTACACTAAAAGAAAACACAATAAGTGTCCGGGGCCCAAGACTGTTCAGGAGCCTCCCGCCAGGCATGAGGGGAATTACCAATAAACCCCTGGCTGCCTTCAAGAGAGAGCTGGACAGATACCTAAAGTCAGTACCCGATTAGCCGGGTTGTGGTTCGTAAGTTGGACTACGTGCGGTCAGCAGCAACCGCTTAGTTGATCAGGCCCTGATCTACCCGGAGACCTGGTCAAGGACTGGGCCTCGGGTGCGTTGACTCCCGGAACACCCTCCAGGTAGGTAAGTGATTTCCTCTAACGAACACACCAATAATCTCACATCAATAATCAGGCGATCATTTTGATAAAAGAGGTCAATATATCTGAAATGCGCAGGGAGACACTGGTCAGAGAAATAGCAAGCATCGAACTTAAGCTAAAAGAATCCTTTAGGAGTCAGGAATCGCGGGAAGAACTAAAAGCCATAAATGAAATCGAAAGAAACCCAAAGTATTTCTTCTCCTATGCCAAATCAAAATCGAGAACAACGTCCAGTATTGGGCCCCTACTTAAACAAGATGGGTCCTACACAGATGACAGCAAGGAAATGAGTGAGCTACTCAAGTCCCAATATGACTCAGTTTTTAGCAAGCCGCTAACCAGACTGAGAGTCGAAGATCAAAATGAATTTTTTATGAGAGAGCCACAAAATTTGATTAACACAAGCCTATCCGATGTTATCCTGACGCCAAATGACTTCGAACAGGCGATAAATGACATGCCCATGCACTCTGCCCCAGGGCCAGACTCATGGAACTCTGTGTTCATCAAGAACTGCAAGAAGCCCCTATCACGAGCCTTTTCCATCCTATGGAGAGGGAGCATGGACACGGGGGTCGTCCCTCAGTTACTAAAAACAACAGACATAGCCCCACTCCACAAAGGGGGCAGTAAAGCAACAGCAAAGAACTACAGACCAATAGCACTAACATCCCATATCATAAAAATCTTTGAAAGGGTCCTAAGAAGCAAGATCACCACCCATCTAGAAACCCATCAGTTACACAACCCAGGGCAACATGGGTTTAGAACAGGTCGCTCCTGTCTGTCTCAACTACTGGATCACTACGACAAGGTCCTAAATGCACTAGAAGACAAAAAGAATGCAGATGTAATATATACAGACTTTGTAAAAGCCTTCGACAAGTGTGACCATGGCGTAATAGCGCACAAAATGCGCGCTAAAGGAATAACAGGAAAAGTCGGTCGATGGATCTATAATTTCCTCACTAACAGAACACAGAGAGTAGTCGTCAACAGAGTAAAGTCCGAGGCAGCTACGGTGAAAAGCTCTGTTCCACAAGGCACAGTACTAGCTCCCATCTTGTTCCTCATCCTCATATCCGACATAGACAAGGATGTCAGCCACAGCACCGTGTCTTCCTTTGCAGATGACACCCGAATCTGCATGACAGTGTCTTCCATTGCAGACACTGCAAGGCTCCAGGCGGACATCAACCAAATATTTCAGTGGGCTGCAGAAAACAATATGAAGTTCAACGATGAGAAATTTCAATTACTCAGATATGGTAAACATGAGGAAATTAAATCTTCATCAGAGTACAAAACAAATTCTGGCCACAAAATAGAGCGAAACACCAACGTCAAAGACCTGGGAGTGATTATGTCGGAGGATCTCACCTTCAAGGACCATAACATTGTATCAATCGCATCTGCTAGAAAAATGACAGGATGGATAATGAGAACCTTCAAAACTAGGGAGGCCAAGCCCATGATGACACTCTTCAGGTCACTTGTTCTATCTAGGCTGGAATATTGCTGCACTCTAACAGCACCTTTCAAGGCAGGTGAAATTGCCGACCTAGAAAATGTACAGAGAACTTTCACGGCGCGCATAACGGAGATAAAACACCTCAATTACTGGGAGCGCTTGAGGTTTCTAAACCTGTATTCCCTGGAACGCAGGAGGGAGAGATACATGATTATATACACCTGGAAAATCCTAGAGGGACTAGTACCGAACTTGCACACGAAAATCACTCACTACGAAAGCAAAAGACTTGGCAGACGATGCACCATCCCCCCAATGAAAAGCAGGGGTGTCACTAGCACGTTAAGAGACCATACAATAAGTGTCAGGGGCCCGAGACTGTTCAACTGCCTCCCAGCACACATAAGGGGGATTACCAACAGACCCCTGGCAGTCTTCAAGCTGGCACTGGACAAGCACCTAAAGTCAGTTCCTGATCAGCCGGGCTGTGGCTCGTACGTTGGTTTGCGTGCAGCCAGCAGCAACAGCCTGGTTGATCAGGCGCTGATCCACCAGGAGGCCTGGTCACAGACCGGGCCGCGGGGGCGTTGACCCCCGAAACTCTCTTCAGGTAAACTCCAGATAGCAAATTTAAGCATAACCTCATTTTGCGGTTAGCCTTATATTCTCTTGTATGTAAAGTAAAGCATTGTATGTGATTTTCCCTAGTGGAAATACGTCATTATGTAACTGTTGGGTTATCCTAGGTTAACTCTTCATAAAAATGTACTCTATGTGTGTGCCAGTAATAACTGTGTGACTTCAAGATCACTGTATAATTTTTTGTTGTGTATCTAATACGTGAATGAAAACATTTCCCTAGAGATGGTATGAGCGTGCTGCTGAGCAGGCACAGGCGTGGGCAGAACAGTGTGAACGTAACACAAACTTGGACCACCCCAGCGTCAGGTGGACATCTCGATACGGTGCTTGCGGTCAGAACCTTCTCGTCTCCACCACCAAAAAGCGATGGTATGTTCATGCTTCAGTATATATGTTTCATATTTTCAAATGTTCCATTTACAGTAGCATAGCTCGGTAGTAGACCGTTATCCTCTCAACCGATTGGACCCGAGTTTGGTCTCAGAGAGTCGAGACGTTTTGGGTAAGTCGCCATACATCTGTTGATCTTGATCCTGTTAACCAAGCAGTCAGTAGGGGCCAGGGTGTTAGGCGAATGTTGTGGGGCCGTATCCTGGGATACAATTCAAAGTTTATTCTCTATAAAGATTACAATGTTGAATTTACAGAATTTGGTTGTTGTGTGGTTTACATGTAGTTAAATAATAATTACAGAGTGTACCACTAGAACGCCTAGCATGGCTAGGCATTTCGGGCAGACTTAGTTTAATTCTTTATTTTAAAATATTACAAATTATGAGGTAAGTTGGTATTATGGCTAAGTGACTAAATACTAGTTTGTGAGTTTAGCAATGTGAATGCTTTTGTTTTGGCACAGTACATAGTTTCAGTATTGGAGTATCATAGGATTCATTATTTTAAGATGTGAAAGGATATCACCGGAAATAATCCACATTGCTTATTTCATGGTTTAATAACCCTCTTAAGATTATTAATCTGAATCCTGTCTTGTCCCCTTATAAGTTCTGTCTAAGATATACTAACCCGCCTCCCTTTCCTCGGGATGCAGCCCGCAACAGTCTGATGACCATGATGACACTCTTCAGGTCACTTGTTCTATCTTGGCTGGAATATTGCTGCACACTAACAGCACCTTTCAAGGCAGGTGAAATTGCTGACCTAGTAAATGTACAGAGAACCTTCACGGCGCGCATAACGGAGATAAAACACCTCAGTTACTGGGAGCGCTTGAGGTTCCTAAAACTGTATTCCCTGGAACGCAGGCGGGAGAGATACATGATTATATACACCTGGAAAATCCTAGAGGGACTAGTACCGAACTTGCACACGAAAATCACTCACTACGAAAGCAAAAGACTTGGCAGACGATGCAACATCCCCCCAATGAAAAGCAGGGGTGTCACTAGCACGTTAAGAGACCATACAATAAGTGTCAGGGGCCCGAGACTGTTCAACTGCCTCCCAGCATACATAAGGGGGATTACCAACAGACCCCTGGCAGTCTTCAAGCTGGCACTGGACAAGCACCTAAAGTCGGTTCCTGACCAGCCGGGCTGTGGCTCGTACGTTGGTTTGCGTGCAGCCAGCAGCAACAGCCTGGTTGATCAGGCTCTGATCCACCAGGAGGCCTGGTCACAGACCGGGCCGCGGGGGCGTTTACCCCCGGAACTCTCTCCAGGTAAACTCCAGGTAGCACCCAAATGGCTATGTACTCCTGGGTGCCGAAGGGGCAATAGGCAGACACATTTTCCAGATTTTAGCAAATATAATAATTCTGCAGTTGGAAGACATAAGGACGGAAGAGGCAAAGCAAGAGCTAAATTGGTGCAACTAGAACCTATAAATATAATTAAAATTGTAATCAAATTAGCTAGGTAAATCAAAAGTTTTTTAAGACGGGATGGTGTCCCGTAGCTCGATCGCTAGCGCATTCGGCTCACACTGGGGTTCGAATTCCTCCGGTACGGCTGGCAAACATTAGGGACGTGTTTCCATAAGATACCTGCTGTCCCTGTTCACCTATCAGTTTAAAAAGGGTACCTGGGTGTTAGTCGACTGGGACAAAACTAACTTAATTTACCCGAAATGCTCAGCATATCAAGAGGCTTTCTATATAGTAGTATGTCAATGATGTCAGCTATGGCCTGTATATAATGTACATGTACTTGTAGTAAATAAAAATATTATTATTATTATAAAGCTGATTGTTATGAACCAGGAAATAAAAAATATAAAGAAAATTTTGGAAAAAGGTCAAAAGAAATTGAATTACAAGTCAGATAAATGAGACTATGGAAGTACTTAATGGGTCCAGTGACCCAGGACCTACAAGAGTTACAGAGACTAGTGTTTCCCTACTTGACCACATCTGGACCAACACCATATCCCCTTTAAAATCAGGCATAATTACAGATAATACCACAGACCACTACCCTACTTTCCTCATAACAACTCTTGGTAAACTACCCCAAGACACTACTAAAGTCACCTTCAGACTTCACAATGAGGCAGCCATTAATAACTTCACAACAGCAGTAGCAAACATTGATTGGCACACTGAGCTAGAAATCTATACAGATATTGACGAATGTTTTAATAATTTTCTAAAAAAGACCCAATACCTTTATAACAAGCACTGCCCTAAAAAAACTAAACAGATGACAGCTAAGAGACTGAACAGTCCCTGGCTAACACCCAGCATTCTCAAATCCAAAAATACAAAACACCGATATGAAAAACAGTACAGAATGGGTCACATAACCAGAGACCAAACAAAACGTTACTCGTCAATCCTAACCAGCCTGATAAGAAGGGCAAAAAAATTTTGTATTATGAGAACAGATTATCCAACTTACGAGGTGAAATAAAATAGACCTGGAAGACCCTATCAGAAATTCTGGGAACAAAAAAGATATCACGACATAGCGAAATAAAATTAGCAAAATCAGATGAACCCCAACTCCCACCAACAGAAACAGCAAACAGACTCAACGATTTCTTCTCCACTATAGGTCAAAACCTTGCCAATAAAATCCCAAGCTCAGATACCCCACCAAATGACTACCTCACTGGCAACTACCCGAACACACTGTTCCTAGCTCCGACTAACCCATACGAAGTCTCCCTTATTATCAACGCACTGAAAAACAAGGCAGGAGATTTAAATACCTTACCACCCTTTATATACAAAAAAGCGTCACAAGTACTATCACCAATCATTGCAACACTCTTTAACAAATCCATTGAATCCTCCACCTTCCCTACAGTTCTCAAAATAGCAAGGGTCACCCCGATCCATAAAGGAGGAGACCAAACAGAGTTGAATAACTATAGGCCAATATCCAATTTACACCCTCTCTCAAAAATCTTCGAAAAATTAATTCATAAACGAATCTACTCCTACCTCATCTCCCAAAACATTCTCAACCCCTGCCAATTTGGATTCAGGCCTAATAAAAATACTAATGATGCTATTATACACATGCTAGAACATATATACACTGCAATAGAGAAAAAAGAAGTCCCACTGGGGATCTTCATTGACTTACGTAAAGCTTTTGATACAGTTGACCATGACTTGCTCCACGTAAAATTGTCACACTATGGTATTAGAGGGCACTCCCTCAACTACCTCAAGTCTTACCTCAGCAACAGAAGCCAATATGTGTACGCAAATGGGGCAAGCTCTTCCGCACAACCAATTACAGTTGGTGTCCCACAGGGAAGTGTCCTTGGCCCTCTTCTCTTTCTCCTATACATAAATGACCTACCAAATGCTTCGCAATTACTCAAACCCACACTTTTTGCAGATGACACTACATACGTCTTCTCTCACCCGAGCCCAGTCACGCTAGCCAATACTGTAAACACCGAATTACAGAAAATATCTACCTGGATGAGGACTAACAAACTTGTTGTTTGGTAAGACACATATGTAATCAGTCCATCACCCTTAAAGTTTTGAGGTGGTTAGTCCCTCAGTCTGGAGAAGAGCATTGTTCCATAGTATGTTTCATACTATGGAACAATGCTCTTCTCCAGACTGAGGGACTGACCACCTCAAAACTTTAAGGGTGATGGACTGATTACATCGTCTTCAAGTATCTTCTGCTTCTATCAACTTTTCTGTACTTGACTGAAGAAGCCTACTGTGTAGGCGAAACGTTTCATAATAAAGATACCTAACTGTTGCATATGTGTCTTACCAAACAACCTGTCGGTATTTTATACCATTTTAATGTTCAACTAACAAACTTACACTAAACATTGACAAAACCTACTTCATTCAGTTTGGTAACAGAGCTACAGATGTACCTCTTAACATAACAATAAACGGATCACCTATCACAAAGCTAACAGAGGGAAAATTCCTAGGAATCCACCTCGATAATAGACTCAAATTTCATACACATATACAACAAATTTCTAAGAAAATCTCCAAGACTGTAGGCATTCTATCGAAGATACGGTACTATGTTCCACAGTCAGCCCTCCTGGCCCTTTATCACTCTCTTATTTACCCCTATCTCACCTATGGAATTTGTGCATGGGGCTCAACAACAATTAACCATCTCAGACCACTAATTACCCAACAAAAGGCTGCAGTTAGAATGATAACAAATTCTCACTACAGGCAACACACTCCACCAATATTCAAAACACTCAACCTACTCACCATACAAAACATCCATACTTATTATTGCACCTATTACAAACATAGAACACTTACCTCTGATATTAACCCTTCCCTCAAACATCTCCTTGCCAACCTCAACAGAACACATGACCATAACACAAGGCACAGATCACTCTTTGATGTTCCTCGTGTCCATCTCACGCTATGCAAAAACTCAATGCACATAAAAGGCCCTAAAATCTGGAATTCATTACCTGTAAATATAAAAGAAACACTACCTGTTTATAAATTAAAGTCTCTTCTCAAAGATCACTTACTCACTCAAAACCAAATAAATACTGAATAACTGAACCTTATAAATTGTATATCCTATATGTTACTCACAATTATATCACACAAATGTTAAACCTAGGACCCAATCTAACTTTATTATTTTTTTAAATACACTACCTAACAGAATACTCCATTCGACTGAATGTACAGCAATGCAAGCAACCATATGACCTGTCTTTGTAATTGTACTCATTTGTGCTTTATAGTTATCTGTTTACAATAATGTTTTATCACTGATTTCATCATTGCTTAGTTAATCTTAAGTTAATTTTAAGCCAGCCCGTAATGCTATGCATATAAGTGGCTTTGGCATGCTGCTCTTACCTGTATTTTTTGTACCTCTGTTTGTATGCTTAAAATTTGTATGGTGATTCTCAAAAACTTTTCTGGTCGGGACCATTTTCTTTCATAACATTCTGAAGCACGTGAATAATACTCAGGGTGACTCAACCATTTAACTAAAAATAAATTTTTGCCATCTTCCATCTTCCTCAGACAAAAATACGATAAATTTATAGGGACATCATGGGTGGATCAGACCGGGGTATATGTGGTTCCCTGTCACTTTATGTTAATAATGACAAAATAAACATTATTTCTCTTAGTTTTAACAAGAATCTCAGTAGAATTAAGTCAAGATCTCAGTTAGCAAGTACTGTAACGCTGTTTAACTTTATTAGGTTATTTTGGGTTAAATTGCATGTTATTTACGGAATTAGACCATTGTAAAAGTTTTAAATTAAGTATAAGGCTAAAGTAAAAATTTACTAACATTTGTATATTTTTTTTAGAAATAGTTAATTTAATACTATTAATTATTATTATTATTATTATTATTATTATTATTATTATTATTATTAGTAGTAGTAGTAGTAGTAGTAGTAGTAGTAGTACTCCTTAAGTACTTCTCTCAAGTCCAAACAAGCCTCGTAGAACTTATTGTACCTACTCTTGAAACTATGTATGGAATCTACCTGTGTACTCTTCTATATGTAGTTGTAGGGGTCGAGTCACAGCTCCTCTGTGTGTACTCACCTATTTGTGGTTGGAGGGGGTCGATTCACAGCTCCTGGCCTCGCCTCTTCGCTGATCGCTACTTGGTCCACTCTCTCCCTGCTCCAAGAGCTTTATCGTACCTTAAAGCTATGTATGGATCCTGCCTCCACTACATCACTTTCCAGATTGTTCCACTTTCTGACAACTTATTACTTAAGAAATACTTCCTAACATCCCTGTGACTCGTTTGAGTTTTCAACTTCCAGTTGTGACCCCTTGTTGATGTGTTGTGTACTCTCACCTAGTTGTACTCACCTAGTTGAGGTTGCGGGGGTCGAGTCCGAGCTCCTGGCCCCGCCTCTTCACTGATCGCTACTAGGTCACTCTCCCTGAGCCGTGAGATTTATCATACCTCTGCTTAAAACTATGTATGGATCCTGCCTCCACTACATCGCTTCCCAAACTATTCCACTTACTGACTACTCTGTGGCTGAAGAAATACTTCCTAACATCCCTGTGATTCATCTGTGTCTTCAGCTTCCAACTGTGTCCCCTTGTTACTGTGTCCAATCTCTGGAACATCCTGTCTTTGTCCACCTTGTCAATTCCTCTCAGTATTTTGTATGTCGTTATCATGTCCCCCCTATCTCTCCTGTCCTCCAGTGTCGTCAGGTTGATTTCCCTTAACCTCTCCTCGTAGGACATACCTCTTAGCTCTGGGACTAGTCTTGTTGCAAACCTTTGCACTTTCTCTAGTTTCTTCACGTGCTTGGCTAGGTGTGGGTTCCAAACTGGTGCCGCATACTCCAATATGGGCCTAACGTACACGGTGTACAGGGTCCTGAATGATTCCTTATTAAGATGTCGGAATGCTGTTCTGAGGTTTGCTAGGCGCCCATATGCTGCAGCTGTTATTTGGTTGATGTGCGCTTCAGGAGATGTGCCTGGTGTTATACTCACCCCAAGATCTTTTTCCTTGAGTGAGGTTTGTAGTCTCTGACCCCCTAGACTGTACTCCGTCTGCGGCCTTCTTTGCCCTTCCCCAATCTTCATGACTTTGCACTTGGTGGGATTGAACTCCAGGAGCCAATTGCTGGACCAGGTCTGCAGCCTGTCCAGATCCCTTTGTAGTTCTGCCTGGTCTTCGATCGAGTGAATTCTTCTCATCAACTTCACGTCATCTGCAAACAGGGACACCTCAGAGTCTATTCCTTCCGTCATGTCGTTCACAAATACCAGAAACAGCACTGGTCCTAGGACTGACCCCTGCGGGACCCCGCTGGTCACAGGTGCCCACTCTGACACCTCGCCACGTACCATGACTCGCTGCTGTCTTCCTGACAAGTATTCCCTGATCCATTGTAGTGCCTTCCCTGTTATCCCTGCTTGGTCCTCCAGTTTTTGCACCAATCTCTTGTGTGGAACTGTGTCAAACGCCTTCTTGCAGTCCAAGAAAATGCAATCCACCCACCCCTCTCTCTCTTGTCTTACTGCTGTCACCATGTCATAGAACTCCAGTAGGTTTGTGACACAGGATTTCCCGTCCCTGAAGCCATGTTGGCTGCTGTTGATGAGATCGTTCCTTTCTAGGTGTTCCACCACTCTTCTCCTGATAATCTTCTCCATGATTTTGCATACTATACATGTCAGTGACACTGGTCTGTAGTTTAATGCTTCATGTCTGTCTCCTTTTTTAAAGATTGGGACTACATTTGCTGTCTTCCATGCCTCAGGCAATCTCCCTGTTTCGATAGATGTATTGAATATTGTTGTTAGGGGTACACATAGCGCCTCTGCTCCCTCTCTCAATACCCATGGGGAGATGTTATCTGGCCCCATTGCCTTTGAGGTATCTAGCTCACTCAGAAGCCTCTTCACTTCTTCCTCTGTTGTGTGCACTGTGTCCAGCACTTGGTGGTGTGCCCCACCTCTCCGTCTTTCTGGAGTCCCTTCTGTCTCCTCTGTGAACACTTCTTTGAATCTCTTGTTGAGTTCTTCACATACTTCACGGTCATTTCTTGTTGTCTCTCCTCCTTCCTTCCTTAGCCTGATTACCTGGTCCTTGACTGTTGTTTTCCTCCTGATGTGGCTGTACAACAGTTTCGGGTCAGATTTGGCTTTCGCTGCTATGTCATTTGTGTGTGTGTGTGTGTGTGTGTGTGTGTGTGTGTGTGTGTGTACTCGCCTAATTATACTCACCTAATTGTGGTTGCAGGGGTCGAGACTCACCTCCTGGCCCCGCCTCTTCACTGATCGCTACTAGGTCCTCTCTCTGCTTCCAGAGCTTTGTCATACCTCGTCTTAAAGCTATGTATGGTTCCTGCCTCCACTACATCACTTGTTAGGCTATTCCACTTTCTGACGACTCTATGACTGAAGAAATACTTCCTAACAACCCTCTGACTCGTCTGAGTCTTCAGCTTCCAATTATGACCCCTTGTTTCTGTGTCCCCTCTCTGGAACAACCAGTCTCTGTCTACCTTATCTATTCCACGCAGTATTTTGTATGTCGTTATCATGTCTCCCCCTGACCCGCCTGTCCTTCAATGTCGTCAATCCGATTTCCCTCAACCTTTCTTCGTGTCGTGTGTGTGTGTGTGTGTGTACTCACCTAATTGTGGTTGCAGGGATCGAGACTCAGCTCCTGGCCCCGCCTCTTCACTGATCGCTACTAGGTCCTCTCTCTGCTTCCTGAGCTTTGTCATACCTTGTCTTAAAGCTGTGTATGGTTCTTGCCTCCACTACATCACTTGTTAGGCTATTCCACTTCCTGACTACTCTATGACTGAAGAAATACTTCCTAACATCCCTCTGACTCGTCTGAGTCTTCAGCTTCCAATTATGACCCCTTGTTTCTGTGTCCCCTCTCTGAAACATCCTCTCTCTGTCCACCTTGTCTATTCCACGCAGTATTTTGTATGTTGTTATCATGTCTTCCCTGACCCTCCTGTCCTCCAGTATCGTCAGTCCGATTTCCCTCAACCTTTTTTCGTAGGGTATTCCCCTGAGCTCCGGAACTAGCCTTGTTGCAACCTTTGTACTTTCTCTAATTTCTTGACGTGCTTGACCAGGTGCGGGTTCCAAACTGGTGCTGCATACTTCAGTATGAGCCTGACGTACACAGTGTACAGTGTCTTGAACGATTCCTTACTAAGGTATCGGAACGCTATTCTCAGGTTTGCCAGGCGCCCATATGCTGCAGCAGTTATCTGGTTGATGCATGCCTCCGGAGACGTGCTCGGTGTTAAGGTCACCCCAAGATTTTTCTCCTTGAGTAAAGTTTGCAGCCTTTGTCCACCTAGCCTATACTCTGTCTGCGGTCTTCTTTGCCCTTCCCCAATTTCCTAACTTTGCATTTGACAGGGTTGAATTCGAGAAGCCAGTTGCTGGACCACTTGTTCAGCCTGTCCAGGTCTCTTTGTAGTCCTGCCTGATCCTCATCCGATATAATCCTTCTCATTAACTTCATTTCATCTGCGAACAGGGACACTTCAGAGTCCATCCCTTCCATCATGTGTGTGTGTGTGTGTGTGTGTGAAGAGAGGTAGCAGGTGTTAGGAGACGTCCATTTGTCTCACTTTACTGAAGACTCGAACCTGGGTTCTCTCGTTTGTGAGCTGAACGTGTTTTGTTATCTGACACAGTGATCGAAGAGTTTTAAAAAAAATGCAGAACGAAACAATGAGGATCATCCTTGTAAGTACACACATTACTAAAGTAGTATTGATTGTGTGGAAAGATCTTCACATTCCTAGCATCAGAGACCGTGCCATTGGAAGAAATACCCACATCAGCATTATTATTATGCTTGCGCAGGAGCCCTTCAGACTTTCTTCAGAAAAGATGAACACTTCTCTAAATGGACGGTAACTATTGCAGAACACATGAAGGATGTAGTTAGATATTATTGTCAATTTTTTTGTGTGTGTGAAAGGATCTTACTGAGATGTAGTTGTGTATGTGTAGGAGTTTGCGATGGTCCACAACTAATAACGAATAAATGATGAGATTTAAAAAAGGAGAGCTGCTGGACTGAAAACATTTTGCTTATTTGTGTGTACAGGAGTCAGGTATTGGCAAAGTGGTGGAGTGAACGTCGACACTTCAGTTACGGTGATGGGTACAACAATTTGAGCTTGGTATCCTCATATACACAGATGGCTTGGTACAATTCTCACCAGCTGGGCTGTGGCTTCGCACAGTGCTCAACCACTGGCACACAAACATTCTATAGATATGTCTGCAACTACTGCCCTACGTGAGTCACATTGTGCAGTTTTGTTGTACATTCTTCTAAATAATTTATTTTGTAGTTGTAGTGTCATTCTTGAAATAGTATCTATATAACGTAATAAATGTACATTCTAAATGTTATTTTTGCATCACATATATTTATACATGACTAACCCTTCAGGGTTGCCTTGGTACTGATGAATGACTCGTGATCCGTGGATTATGAACTACCCTCCCTTTCACTGGATCAAACTTCATCGCTTTTATATTCCTAAGTTCTTGTATAACCCCTACTGGCTTAACGCTTCCCCATAAATATAATATTACACGTGACTAAATACTGTTCGTCTAAAACAATTTTGTTTTTATTGTTTTAGTGAAATTTAAATTTCTCGTAATACTTAATTCTCCATAGAATGGCATTTTTTGTTCCTTTAAAAATGTGTTGCGTCATTATTTGTATTATTAACTTTGTGATGTTATACAGGGGGAATGATCCAAGGCGGCTGAGTCGACCATATAGTAAGGGTAAGAAGTGCAGCATGTGTCCTGGTTCCTGCAGGTCGCTTTGTAACGGTCGCCGCTGTGGCCTCTGCACCAACTCTTGCGCCTACTCTGACTTGTGGAACAACTGTCCAACGCTGAATCAGGAGTGGCATGAGTGGCTGTGCAACACTAAGACCAAACAGGGAGTAGAACGCTTTAAGAACTGTCGCGCCACTTGTCAGTGTGTCAAAGAGATAACGTGAACCAGGACCTCATCACAGTCGTCAGTGGACGTGAAAGATATTAAGAAATGTAATATTGTGGAAGCAGTCAAGGTTCTCAAATATACACATCTCATGATGTAATATTTAAATTTTTTATTTAGTGGACTGGTAAGCCAGCGGAAGGCCTCGGTCAAATGTTCCACTGAGAGAGTCATATGAGTAAGACCCGCGTCAGGAGAAACTTGCCCATGTCTCCTGACACAAAATATTCGTCTTTCCCTGAAACCTTTCACGCCACATTGTATTCCCTTAATGAGCTGCAACCTGGTTAATTTAATACACCTGCAAATGCTATGACCATGAGTGTGGGTTATAGTCTTTTTGCAGCGACCAGGTAGCGACTGTAGACGACAATTTACAGTTTTAATTCATTACTATAAATCAGGTGAGACGGGAAAGTATATCTCGTTCATCAGGCTGCATAATACATTTATAAATCACTTGTTAGTTTGAGAAACTAGAAGTGAGGGAAGCAAATGTTGGATATCCTAGGATACAAGCCAGTAATAAACCCCAACAGCCCCGCCATATATAAACCTATATATACCAGGCAGTGAACGACTTTGTTTAGTAAACAAATTAAAAGTATTTACTTAAGTCACATTAGCCAAATTATTGAGCATATAAGATATCAAGTGTATGTGGTGAGACTGCTCGTGACTACAATTTCTACAAATACAGTATTTGTAAATTACAAAGTGTTAAAGCGATGCTGGTGTCAGTGTGTGTCCAGTCAGGACAACTGCGAGTACTCGCTGAGTATATGATAGTCCCATTTATGTTAAGAAAACATGAAGGCAGTGTCTAAGGTTGCAGAACAAGCTTTAATTGAGACAACTTTTCGCTCTGTAGAGCTTTATCCAGTCAGTTTTTTCAAGAAAATATATCAATATATTTTTATCAATGTTCTTTATTATCCTTATATTTCACCTTTAAATAGGAGGTTGCAGAGACAAAAAAAAATTTAAAACAAATAACGGTTGTGCTTGCTTGAAGAAACGATTTAGGGAAAACAATTGATAGTGGTGCATACTACATATATCAATGTCTACATATGTATTAAAAACATTTATGTAGAAAATAAGCAAAATAATTTTGTAATCAGTAATATTAGGTTACTTAATTACTTCAGGTAGGTTTATTTTGTTTCTGTTCACCAATTCAATAGACTGATAGTGATTGCTGATTTAGTGCACTAGCTTTCTTTAAAATGTACCTGGAGTTTACCTGGAGAGGGTTTCGGGGGTCAACGCCCCCCGCGGCCCGGTCTGAGACCAGGCCTCATGGTGGATCAGGGTCTGATCAACCAGGCTATTACTGCAGACTGCACGCAAGCTGACTTACCTTTCACGGAAAGTACCTCGTTGCTGGTGAAGTGCTCTTGCTCCGAAGAAGGGCATCTATCCTCTCCTTACTCTGGTCACACCATCACTTTACATTCCTACAGGTTTAACGTTCCCCGTGAAGTTTAAATCCCTTTTGACCCTCCACGGTTATCCTTTATATCTTGAGAATGCATTATTCGTCCATGTCCTCTTGGTAGCCTTACCCTGTATTTTCCGCTATTTATTTTCTCAATCATTTTACGTTATCCGTTATAAATGTCATTTATGTATTTAAAAAATAACATGGGTCCCAGTGGAGAACCTTGTGGGACACCATTCGCCAGTCGTTCATCTGGACATCTTTTACCAGACCATCGCTCTTTGTCTCCCTTCTCGTAGGTGTTCCTCGAATCCAGCAAAATCCAGTTATCCCTGGGTGCTCTTCCAACTTGTGGGGAAGTCTATTGTGGATCGTGTGGGAGGGAGGGAAGAGGAAAACGATGAGGTAATACACAGCTACCTTGAAGATGTCCATCTGTGAGTGTTGCCGTAGTCTGTGTAGTGTTTTAACTTTGTTTTACTTCCTAGAGGGAAACGAGCATTGATTGGTCAGATTTTTAGAAACAGAATTATTTCCAACATTTTCTTCTTTACTGCCATTGAAATGTTCATTCCAGGTTACTCGTAACTTAACACTTATCCTTGAACTTAAATTTGTACATGACTCTCCTTCCGAGGATGATCCTCTTGACTTCATTCTGCATTATTCAAGCCCTTTCTACGCTAACACTCATGTCTGGCTATTCTGTTTAACTCTATTGTCTGTCATTTGGACCATATATATATATATATATATATATATATATATATATATATATATATATATATATATATATATATATATATATATATATATATATATATATATATATATATATATATCGTGCCTAATAAGTAAAACTGGTCAATTAGCAAGAACTCATTTAAAATTAAGTCCTTTCTAAAAATTTCTCTTATCCGTTTAAAGATATATTTTTTCATTAATGTTCATGTAAAAATTTTTAATTTTGCACCAAAAGAATCTTAGAAAACTTACCTAACCTTATTATAACAAGCGCAATTTATTTTAGCCTAATCCTACTAAATATATTTTAAATACTTTTACAGTAATTTAATACTAAACAAACACAGTGAAATATATTTTTTTCGTTAGGTTTAGAATGATTTTTGCGAAATTATTGCATACACAAATTTTCGCTTGTCCTATATGGCAAGAGGAACGTTGCTATTTAAGCCAAGATCGCAAATTCTGCCTATTCGGCACGACACACATATATATATATATATATATATAAGGGTGGGGTCCACCTCTGGTGTAAATTGTGGGACCCATAGCCTCGGAGAAGTGGATAAAAAGGCTTCAAGGAAGAATATTTGGATTTCTTCCTGAAGCCATTTGAATATTCCACTTCCCCTACCACCCCATCTTTTAAACTATTTTTTTTTACCAATAGGAATATTTTATTACATAATATGGCACAGAAGATTTAAGAGATACATTGTTGATATATATATATATATATATATATATATATATATATATATATATGTATATATATATATATATATATATATATATATATATATATATATATATGTATATATATATATATATATATATATATATATATATATATATATATATATATATATATATATATATATATGTATATATATATATATATATATATATATATATATATATATATATATATATATATATATATATATATTATTTATGACCCATGCTCTCTTGCTTCACTTTTGGCTTTCATCGTTTATTGACCCTTGGGCACTGTACTGTCTATTTTCTTTAACATTGCATCAAGTTTCGTTCACTGACAATGTAGTGTAAACCATTGTGGTGATAAAACAGTACATTCATTTACATTACACACAATTGTTGCTTATAACAGTTTTCGTCGTGTTTGTTCAACAAACACAACGTTTATGCTAAATATCGTAACGTCATATATATTTTCAGTTTGTTAGGTGTGATGCTTATGGACTACGCGAGGGTCATTAAGACTGAATTTCACCTGTATTCCAACACCAAGAATACTTTAATCCCTAAAATACGGACTAAAGTTAAACCCTCAGTGTTTATGCTCCTCCCGGTGTGTACACATTATTTTCAGTTACATTTGAAGATAGTTAACCCCCTCACCTTGAAGGTCTGTTGCCATTTTGCATACACTATTTCATTTATAATACTTGATCCTATGGGATGTTGGTAGTATTTACTGTACGAACAAGTTGTTTTTAAGAATAATGAGTACATATAACATGCTAAAAGGTCTGAGACTATTGAGATATATATAGATGTATCGTTAACATAAAGCTCCGCGAAAATTATATTAAATGCCATGAAAAGTGGGTGCAGCTCTTCAGTGTGTATCCAGACTGAAGGAAGTGAGGACGTATGTGTATGGAACTCTCGTCCACTTTAATTGTACCTCTTTATTGAGTTTTTAACTGAGTGTTTACCTTGTAATTTATTAAGGAGTTATATGCACGGAACGCAAGGAAAGATCAGTAGCAGTTCTGCTGTTCGACAGTTGTGAAGGTAAGTTTTAACGGGTGTTTGGGGCTTGACCTCTCAAACTTAGGTTCGAAAGGTTTTTCTTTCTCCCGTCCTCATTATCTAGATTCTTTTTTATATAGTTATTTGTATTTCCGGGTGAGATACCATGTAATTGTGACGGCCATGTGTGGTACTTTTGAGGCTTTGTTGAGCTTGGGTACATGTTAACTTAACATTTGAGACATTTGTCCAAGGGACCCCTCAGTGGGAGCCAGTCAGGGGACCCCTCGGTGGGAGCCATTCAGGGGACCCCTCGGTGGGAGCCAGTCAGGGGACCCCTCGGTGGGAGCCAGTCAGGGGACCCCTCGGTGGGAGCCAGTCAGGGGACCCCTCGGTGGGAGCCAGTCAGGGGACCCCTCGGTGGGAGCCAGTCAGGGGACCCCTCGGTGGGAGCCAGTCAGGGGTCCCCTCGGTGGGAGCCAGTCAGGGGACCCCTCGGTGGGAGCCAGTCAGGGGACCCCTCGGTGGGAGCCAGTCAGGGGACCCCTCGGTGGGAGCCATTCAGGGGACCCCTCGGTGGGAGCCAGTCAGGGGACCCCTCGGTGGGAGCCAGTCAGGGGACCCCTCGGTGGGAGCCAGTCAGGGGACCCCTCGGTGGGAGCCAGTCAGGGGACCCCTCAGTGGGAGCCAGTCAGGGGACCCCTCGGTGGGAGCCAGTCAGGGGACCCCTCGGTGGGAGCCAGTCAGGGGACCCCTCGGTGGGAGCCAGTCAGGGGACCCCTCGGTGGGAGCCAGTCAGGGGACCCCTCGGTGGGAGCCAGTCAGGGGACCCCTCGGTGGGAGCCAGTCAGGGGACCCCTCGGTGGGAGCCAGTCAGGGGACCCCTCGGTGGGAGCCAGTCAGGGGAGCCCTCAATGGGAGCCAGTCAGGGGACCCCTCAATGGGAGCCAGTCAGGGGACCCCTCAATGGGAGCCAGTCAGGGGACCCCTCGGTGGGAGCCAGTCAGGGGACCCCTCGGTGGGAGCCAGTCAGGGGACCCCTCTGTGGGAGCCAGTCAGGGGACCCCTCTGTGGGAGCCAGTCAGGGGACCCCTCGGTGGGAGCCAGTCAGGGGACCCCTCGGTGGGAGCCAGTCAGGGGACCCCTCGGTGGGAGCCAGTCAGGGGACCCCTCGGTGGGAGCCAGTCAGGGGACCCCTCAGTGGGAGCCAGTCAGGGGACCCCTCAGTGGGAGCCAGTCAGGGGACCCCTCGGTGGGAGCCAGTCAGGGGACCCCTCGGTGGGAGCCAGTCAGGGGACCCCTCGGTGGGAGCCAGTCAGGGGACCCCTCGGTGGGAGCCAGTCAGGGGACCCCTCAGTGGGAGCCAGTCAGGGGACCCCTCAGTGGGAGCCAGTCAGGGGACGCCAGTCATACTGATACTCGAGTTGTCCCCAAAATTACCGGCTTTAATCACCTGCATTGGTTCACCTCTCCAATTCATTACTCAAACACAGTAACCTTTAACAATTATTCGTCTATGCGGTACTAAGTGGGGAATATTGGGGATCAAGTTTGAGGAGGTTTAGAAAAAGACTAGGCCACAGTCAGTGGCCAGGCTTCAAACACCTTTTATTGTACAGCAATAAAGGAATAGAACAGACTGCCCGCACATGTCAAAGCCAGTCATAGCATGAACCAGTTCAAGAAGAGTACTAAAAGGTGTCTGATGAATATGGCTACACAAAGGGAGGGGAATGATTTTTTATTTAGCTAACACACGTGTAATTTTACCTTATTCCTAGTAATGACCCTCGTATTGTAGATAGTCTTAATGACCTTCGTGTAGTAGATAGTCTTTTTAGTATGATAATAAGCTGTTATCTTCATTATAGAATAATAAGAAAATATTATAACCTTTATATTATAATAATAAGGTAAAAGGACCCCAATGGAAATAAGTCACTCTGACTTTTTTTGGGTTATCCCAGATTCTCTACACATATGCTGCTATGTATGATATTCTATGTAACTGTATTTGTGTATACCTGAATAAACTTACTTAACATTTACTGGTATTATTTATATCAAGTACACTAGTTTACCTTTACATTTCTTGTAGACGATTTAAGTTCTATACTTTGGTAATTCATAATGTCGTACAAAGACGACCGTGGTATATTCCCGAGGGAAACGGGTATTTCCAAGATGTAAGTAGTCTGGATTGGTACTCTGAGTCTCTAGGTAGACCACCTCGGTAACCTTCGCTTCTAGCCTCCACACCCAAAGCTTGGCCGCTCTAATCTCCAGACGAGCTCTATCTTAGGTTACCTGGAGGTTATTCCGGGGATCAACGCCCCCGCGGCCCGGTCCATGACCAGGCCTCCCGATGGATCAGGGCCTGATCAACTAGGCTGTTACTGCTGGCCGCACGCAGTCCGACGTACGAGCCACAGCCCGGCTGATCCGGCACTGACTTTAGGTATCTGTCCAGCTCTCTCTTGAAGGCAGCCAGGGGTTTATTGGCAATTCCCCTAATGCTTGATGGGAGGCTGTTGAACAGTTTTGGGCCCCGGACACTTATGGTGTTTTCTCTTAGTGTACCAATGGCGCCCCTACTTTTTATTGGCGGCATTTTGCATCGCCTGCCCAGTCTTTTACTTTCGTAGGGAGTGATTTCTGTGTGCAGATTTGGGACCATTCCTTCCAAGATTTTCCAAGCGTAGGTCAGTAGTTTCTCTTCTAACCCACTAGTGTAATTTAGACAGGTTACCCAGTCCCCAGTTAAAAATAACCAATCAGATTATGATCCCATACTTGAGTAAGCAGTTTCCTAAAATGCTGAAGATAAGCTGATGTCGATGATATGGCCTCAGCTGTTTTCCATAAATGTTACAGCACTCGAGTCCCTTAAAAGTATCAAATAGCAAGGGAAATAGAGTTTGACATATTAATCTGCCACCAGGTCAGGTGTTCCTTACACCCCAGTGGAAATACGATGCAGATCCTAAATGAATAAGTTGCATCCTTTGGTTTTCTTGGTTTATCCTAGATTAAGTCTACATAATGTACATTTAAAAAATGGCTTTTTTTCATATTTGCATTCGAGTATTTCATTGTGATTTCTCCCCATAATATACTGTGTATGGGGGGTGAAGGTGGGTGGGTGGGGGGCTCTAGACCACTACACATTTATACATACTATGTATGTAAAATCTATATACAAATGACTTAAGAAATCGTAATGAGGTTTCAAGATGCGAACAGTTTGACTGCCACTGGCGACTCGTGTCTTTGACTTCCCTATAATTTTCTTACATGTATAACCTCGATACTTTGTGAAATTTTCACACAAATTGAATCTCAACTTTTAACTTGATCTGTGAAGATTGTTCACACATTTTGTGGAGGTTGAACCCATTCATTATGCGTATACTTCTGAAAAATTTGTGCTCAGCTATACAAACATTTCAGAAATATTAATTCCCCTACTATAATAGTATAATTATTTGTAGTAGTACTGATAGTAGTTAAGTATGTAAATGGACGCACATGCAGCTTAGACATTTTTTTAAGACAACTTTTTGTCCACCAGGGGCTTGTCAAGCCAATATTTACAGTGGTTGTAAATGGTATGATGATACCTCCAAACTGGAGAAGTACACTTGTGTATAGCTCAGGATATTTATTAAAGGAAACTTTTCTCAACGAGTGGCTACTTCAGTCCTCAACTGTACACAAGTGTCTTATTCCGCAATATATGTATAATATATACTCATTGTGCCCATATGATGTATGTAATGGCTTGGCACATCCCTTTGTGAGCGAAAATTTTTGACAAATGTTTCCATTACGCAACCCACCTAATACTGAAGAATTTACATAATAAAAACATCTGGGTGTAAACATTGACCAGTGTCTCGATCATTTGCATATGACTAATACATGGTGCTGTATGACCCCTATGGGTTTAGTGCTTCCCCATAACTTGAATTATTAATCATAATACACTTTACCACAAGCAATCATGTTTAGACAACTTCTCTACTCTCCTCATTATAAATAAATTTCGCTCGTTCTTGTAAATTTGTGAGTAAATGGTGCTTAAGCTGATGTTTTCACGTTGGATTATAATATTCATGGGGAGCGCTAAACCCATAGGAGTCATATAGTTTCAAGTTGGCAATTATATTGCTTTCCGTGGCATAACTGATCGTTCCTGTTTGGGGTAATTACTGTCTGATATTTCCTCCCATTTTACCCCATGCATTGGATATTAATAAACATTTTAACAGCCTTTTATAACAATGGTATACCTGGGTTTTTATATTCGTGGAAAACTTAGTCAGATCTATGATGTTATCAAGTTTTTACGGAATGGTCTGATAAATCAGAGGAATATCTCGGTCAAATACCCAGAAAGCTCCGCTGATGGGGGGAGGGGGCTCTTCATCTGTCCTAATCCCCATCGGTTTTAACAGTGAAATACTGTCTGTTCTGGTCATCATACTACTGACACCCGTGTCGGGAGAAATATGATTATTTTTCCTGGAAAACGAAATACCACCGTCATGTGAAATTTTAGCGGAAATCTCCCAGTGACCACAAACCTAAAAGGAATCCCACACTATTAGGTATTTGTCAACATGTAGTGTTGTGAACACATGATAGTGTGTTTTCCTTCAGTGGATATAAAGTGTTAATGCAATAAGATCACAGTAAACAGGTGATTTTAAAATATGCAAAACAACCACTATGAAAGAGTAGTGAAATTCCCGTGACTACTCACAATGTGAGTAGTCACGAAAGCGCTTGGAATTTCACTATTTCATAGTGGTTGTTTTGCATAAAGTGCTAAGTGGAGGTGCCCTCGGGATGAGTACATATGTACCTGAAGTATAGCACAGACTGAGTACAGGTTTAACATTAGTGTCCTGGTGAGTACAGGCGTGGCAGAGGTGTAACACAGGCTTGGTAATTGTTTAAGCAGCAGTCAGGCTCGCGTGACTTGGCAGGTGTTTTAGCGGAAGTGGAAGCCACGTGTTTAAGATGCAGTTGATGTCTTGACAGCGGAAATAAGTGGGAAGAGTAACAACCTAGAGCTTGTATAGCTGCTGGAAGAGGTTTCCTCATTTATCTGCTGAAATCTCACTGGAAACAAATCACTTGGACTTTTTCGGGTTATCATAGGTAATTTACACGTGTTATTACGTAGGAAAATTGTAATCATCTAAATTTGTATAACTACTAATATGCACTTGTACCTAAATAAACTTGCTTACATTGCTGGTTCAGTTTCCGGGGATCATCGCCCAGTCGCCCACTCTCAGACTAGACATCCTAAATTGGAAAGGAAAAAGTGCGGGATTCAGAAGGCGAAAGTAATGTGTACATCATGCAAGTAGAAGAGGAATTATTAAGCTATCTGTCCTCAGGAGGGAACCTGACAAGTTACTGGTCGCCCAGACTGTAGTACTTACATAGGACTGCATGAAGCGAGTACCAACAGCAGCCTCCCTGACTGATAAATTATCTACAAAGAGGCTTTACGCCGCCGAGGCAATTACCCCTTGAATATTATGTTCTAAATGTTCAGAAATGAGGTGGTGTGATTTCACAGCCATTTTCAAATGGAAAAACACGAAATAAATACGATTTTCATCTCCATTAATAAAATTCGCAAATAAAGTACTAGCAATTTTTATAAAAAATACTAAAAAAAATAGTGAGTGAGTTTTCAGTGTGTGGACATTAAAAAAACCCCACTGGCAGCACTATTTATTTACTGTTATTGTGGTTGTGTATAAAACGGAAGGGGGGTAGGGGTAGTTATGGACTTCGGCTGGCAGAATCCTTGCAAATGTTGTTGTAAATATTTGCTCTTTGTTGTGGCTGCAACTACCCTTTAGTTTCCGCCTCCTGTACTTCGAGGGAGAAAGATGCCAGGATGGTGGAGGGAGGAAGATGCCAGGATGGTGGAGGGAGGAGGATGCCAGGATGGTGGAGGGGAGAAAGATGCCAGGATGGTGGAGGAAGATGCCAGGATGGTGGAGGGGAGGAAGATGCCAGGATGGTGGAGGGGAGGAAGATGCCAGGATGGTGGAGGGGAGGAAGATGCCAGGATGGTGGAGGGGAGGAAGATGCCAGGATGGTGGAGGGGAGGAAGATGCCAGGATGGCGGAGGGAGGAAGATGCCAGGATGGAGGGAGGAGGATGGTGGAGGGGAGAAAGATGCCAGGATGGTGGAGGGAGGAAGATGCCAGGATGGTGGAGGGAGGAAGATGCCAGGATGGTGGAGGGAGGAAGATACCAGGATGGTGGAGGGAGGAAGATGCCAGGATGGTGGAGGGGGGAGATGCCAGGATGGTGGAGGGGGGAGATGCCAGGATAGTGGAGGGAGGAGGATGGTGGAGGGGGAAGATGCCAGGATGGTGGAGGGGGGGAGATGCCAGGATGGTGGAGGGAGGAAGATGCCAGGATGGTGGAGGGAGGAAGATGCCAGGATGGTGGAGGGAGGAAGATGCCAGGATGGTGGAGGGAGGAAGATGCCAGGATGGTGGAGGGGGGAGATGCTAGGATGGTGGAGGGGGGGAGATGCCAGAATGGTGGAGGGAGGAAGATGCGAGGATGGTGGAGGGGGGAAGATGCCAGGATGATGGAGGGAGGAAGATGTCAGGATGGTGGAGGGGGGAAGATGCCAGGATGGTGGAGGGGGGAAGATGCCAGGATGGTGGAGGGGGGGAGATGCCAGGATGGTGGAGGGAGGAAGATGACACGATGGTGGAGGGAGGAAGATGCCAGGATGGTGGAGGGGGGAAGATGCCAGGATGGTGGAGGGAGGAAGATGCCAGGATGGTGGAGGGAGGAAGATGACAGGATGGTGGAGGGGGGAAGATGCCAGGATGGTGGAGGGGGGAAGATGCCAGGATGGTGGAGGGAGGAAGATGCCAGGATGGTGGAGGGGGGGAGATGCCAGGATGGTGGAGGGAGGAAGATGCCAGGATGGTGGAGGGAGGAAGATGCCAGGATGGTGGAGGGAGGAAGATGCCAGGATGGTGGAGGGAGGAAGATGCCAGGATGGTGGAGGGGGGAGATGCTAGGATGGTGGAGGGGGGAAGATGCCAGGATGGTGGAGGGAGGAAGATGCGAGGATGGTGGAGGGGGGAAGATGCCAGGATGGTGGAGGGAGGAAGATGCCAGGATGGTGGAGGGGGGAAGATGCCAGGATGGTGGAGCGGGGAAGATGCCAGGATGGTGGAGGGGGAAGATGCCAGGATGGTGGAGGGAGGAAGATGCCAAGATGGTGGAGGGAGGGATGCCAGGATGGTGGAGGGGGGAAGATGCCAGGATAGTGGAGGGAGGAAGATGCCAGGATGGTGGAGGGAGGAAGATGCCAGGATGGTGGAGGGGGAAGATGCCAGGATGGTGGAGGGGGGAAGATGTCAGGATGGTGGAGGAAGATGCCAGGAGGTGGAGGGAGGAAGATGAAGAGGCCAGGATGGTGGAGGGGGGAAGATGCCAGGATGGTGGAGGGAGGAAGATGCCAGGATGGTGGAGGGCGGAAGATGCCAGGATGGTGGAGGGAGGAAGATGCCAGGATGGTGGAGGGGGGAAGATGCCAGGATGGTGGAGGGAGGAAGATGCCAGGATGGTGGAGGGAGGAAGATGCCAGGATGGTGGAGGGGGGAAGATGCCAGGATGGTGGAGGGAGGAAGATGCGAGGATGGTGGAGGGGGAAGATGCCAGGATGGTGGAGGGAGGAAGATGCCAGGATGGTGGAGGGAGGAAGATGCCAAGATGGTGGAGGGAGGAAGATGCCAGGATGGTGGAGGGGGGAAGATGCCAGGATAGTGGAGGGAGGAAGATGCCAGGATGGTGGAGGGAGGAAGATGCCAGGATGGTGGAGGGGAGGAAGATGCCAGGATGGTGAAGGGGAGGAAGATGCCAGGATGGTGGAGGGGAGGAAGAGGCCAGGATGGTGGAGGGGGGGGAGATGCCAGGATGGTGGAGGGAGGAAGATGCCAGGAGGTGGAGGAAGATGCCAGGATGGTGGAGGGGGGAAGATGCCAGGATGGTGGAGGGAGGAAGATGTCGGGATGGTGGAGGGGGGAAGATGCCAGGATGGGGGAGGGGGAAGATGCCAGGATGGTGGAGGGCGGAAGATGCCAGGATGGTGGAGGGAGGAAGATGCCAGGATGGTGGAGGGAGGAAGATGCCAAGATGGTGGAGGGAGGAAGATTCCAGGATGGTGGAGGGGGGAAGATGCCAGGATAGTGGAGGGAGGAAGATGCCAGGATGGTGGAGGGAGGAAGATGCCAGGATGGTGGAGGGGAGGAAGATGCCAGGATGGTGAAGGGGAGGAAGATGCCAGGATGGTGGAGGGAGGAAGATGCCAGGATGGTGGAGGGAGGAAGATGCTAGGATGGTGGAGGGGAGGAAGAGGCCAGGATGGTGGAGATGAGGAAGATGCCAGGATGGTGGAGGGGAGGAAGAGGCCAGGATGGTGGAGGGGACGAAGATGCCAGGATTGTGGAGGGGAGGAAAATGCCAGGATTGTGGAGGGGAGGAAGATGCCAGGATGGTGGAGGGGAGGAAGATGCCAGGATGGTGGAGGGGAGGAAGATGCCAGGATGGTGGAGGGGAGGAAGATGCCAGGATGGTGGAGGGGAGGAAGACTCCAGGATGGTGGCGGGGAGGAAGATGCCAGGATGGTGGAGGGAGGAAGATGCCAGGATGGTGGAGGGAGGAGGATGCCAGGATGGTGGAGGGGAGAAAGATGCCAGGATGGTGGAGGGAGGAAGATGCCAGGATGGTGGATGGAAGGAAGATGCCAGGATGGTGGAGGGGAGGAAGATGCCAGGATGGTGGAGGGAGGAAGATGCCAGGATGGTGGAGGGAGGAAGATGCCAGGATGGTGGAGGGAGGAAGATGCCAGGATTGTGGAGGGAGGAAGATGCCAGGATGGTGGAGGGAGGAAGATGCCAGGATGGTGGAGGGGGGGAGATGCCAGGATTGTGGTGGGGGGAGATGCCAGGATGGTGGAGGGAGGAAGATGCCAGGATGGTGGAGGGAGGAAGATGATAGGATGGTGGAGGGAGGAAGATGCCAGGATGGTGGAGGGGGGAGATGCCAGGATGGTGGAGGGAGGAAGGTGCGAGGATGGTGGAGGGGGGAAGATGCCAGGATGGTAGAGGAAGATGGCAGGAGGGTGGAGGGTGGAAGTTGCCAGGAGGGTGGAGGGGGGGGGGAGATGCCAGGATGGTGGAGGGAGGAAGATGCCAGGATGGTGGAGGGGGGGGAGATGCCAGGAATGTGGAGGGAGGAAGATGCCAGGATGGTGGAGGGAGGAAGATGCCAGGATGGTGGAGGGGAGGAAGATGCCAGGATGGTGGAGGGAGGAAGATGCCAGGATGGTGGAGGGAGGAAGATGCCAGGATGGTGGAGGGAGGAAGATGCCAGGATTGTGGAGGGAGGAAGATGCCAGGATGGTGGAGGGAGGAAGATGCCAGGATGGTGGAGGGGGGGAGATGCCAGGAGTGTGGTGGGGGGAGATGCCAGGATGGTGGAGGGAGGAAGATGCCAGGATGGTGGAGGGAGGAAGATGATAGGATGGTGGAGGGAGGAAGATGCCAGGATGGTGGAGGGGGGAGATGCCAGGATGGTGGAGGGAGGAAGGTGCGAGGATGGTGGAGGGGGGAAGATGCCAGGATGGTAGAGGAAGATGTCAGGATGGTGGAGGGGGGAAGATGCCAGGATGGTGGAGGGGGGGGAGATGCCAGGATGGTGGAGGGAGGAAGATGCCAGGATGGTGGAGGGGGGGGAGATGCCAGGAATGTGGAGGGAGGAAGATGCCAGGATGGTGGAGGGAGGAAGATGCCAGGATGGTGGAGGGAGGAAGATGCCAGGATGGTGGAGGGAGGAAGATGTCAGGATGGTGGAGCGGGGAAGATGCCAGGATGGTGGAGCGGGGAAGATGCCAGGATGGTGGAGGGGGAAGATGCCAGGATGGTGGAGGAAGATGCCAGGATGGTGGAGGGAGGAAGATGCCAAGATGGTGGAGGGAGGAAGATGCCAGGATGGTGGATTGGGGAAGATGCCAGGATGGTGGAGGGAGGAAGATGCCAGGATGGTGGAGGGAGGAAGATGCCAGGATGGTGGAGGAAGGAAGATGCCAGGATGGTGGAGGAAGGAAGATGCCAGGATGGTGGAGGGGGAAAGATGCCAGGTTGGTGGAGGGAGAAAGATGCCAGGATGGTGGAGGAAGATGCCAGGATGGTCGAGGGGGGAAGATGCCAGGATGGTGGAGGGGGGAAGATGCCAGGATGGTGGAGGGAGGAAGATGCCAGGATGGTGGAAGGGGGAAGATGGCAGGATGGTGGAGGGGGTAAGATGCCAGGATGGTGGAGGGAGGAAGATGCCAGGATGGTGGAGGGGGGAAGATGTCAGGATGGTGGAGGGGAGGAAGAGGCCAGGATGGTGGAGGGGAGGAAGAGGCCAGGATGGTGGAGGGGAGGAAGAGGCCAGGATGGTGGAGGGGAGGAAGAGGCCAGGATGGTGGAGGGGAGGAAGAGGCCTGGAAGGCGGAGTGGAGGAAGAGGCCAGTATGGTGGAGGGGTGGAAGAGGCCAGGATGGTGGAGGGGAGGAAGAGGCCAGGATGGTGGAGGGGAGGAAGAGGCCAGGATGGTGGAGGGGAGGAAGAGGCCAGGATGGTGGAGGGGAGGAAGAGGCCAGGATGGTGGAGGGGAGGAAGAGGCCAGGATGGTGGAGGGGAGGAAGAGGCCAGGATGGTGGAGGGGAGGAAGAGGCCAGGATGGTGGAGGGGAGGAAGAGGCCAGGATGGTGGAGGGGAGGAAGAGGCCAGGATGGTGGAGGGGAGGAAGAGGCCAGGATGGTGGAGGGGAGGAAGAGGCCAGGATGGTGGAGGGGAGGAAGAGGCCAGGATGGTGGAGGGGAGGAAGAGGCCAGGATGGTGGAGGGGAGGAAGAGGCCAGGATGGTGGAGGGGAGGAAGAGGTCAGGATGGTGGAGGGGAGGAAGAGGCCAGGATGGTGGAGGGGAGGAAGAGGCCAGGATGGTGGAGGGGAGGAAGAGGTCAGGATGGTGGAGGGGAGGAAGAGGTCAGGATGGTGGAGGGGAGGAAGAGGCCAGGATGGTGGAGGGGAGGAAGAGGTCAGGATGGTGGAGGGGAGGAAGAGGCCAGGATGGTGGAGGGGAGGAAGAGGCCAGGATGGTGGAGGGGAGGAAGAGGTCAGGATGGTGGAGGGGAGGAAGAGGCCAGGATGGTGGAGGGGAGGAAGAGGCCAGGATGGTGGAGGGGGCGGGTGTATAAGAGCAAATAAGGACAGTGCATACACAGCTAGTGCACTCTGTACTGTACTCATCATCGAGTTGTGCACGGAGGGACAGAGGTGAGGAGTGGGTTCATCTTACCCAGCCTTCACTGTCTACCAGTATGGATTCTAGCCGCTTTGTTCCTACCATATTCACTCAAACTTCTTATAAACCGTCTGACTCAACTCTCGCAAAAACTAATAGTACATTGTGGCATAAATTTCTAAAGAGAATTTTTCTAATAAAATTGGCAAATTAAACTTTCATAACTCAGAATCAGCGCAAAGCTTCGTTTGAGACAAACAGCTGAAATTTTGAGGTCAACGATAAAAAGGTATTCTCCACTTATATCAGAAGTCAACATTTTCATGTTAATTACCTCTTAGTAAATTGTCAGTTTTCATTTACATGGGCTAAACCCAAAAGGTATGCTTTTTCCTAGGTATCTTGGTACGTATTAATTATGTCTTTCCGTTACTCGTCTATATGTACGCTCTTGCATATATTAACAGTGGTCCAGTCTTAGCTCCTGGCCCCGCCTCTTAGCTTGCCTTTTGCCCCGCCTCTTAGCTTGCCTTTTGCCCCGCCTCTTAGCTTGCCTTTTGCCCCGCCTCTTAGCTTGCCTTTTGCCCCGCCTCTTAGCTTGCCTTTTGCCCCGCCTCTTAGCTTGCCTTTTGCCCCGCCTCTTAGCTTGCCTTTTGCCCCGCCTCTTAGCTTGCCTTTTGCCCCGCCTCTTAGCTTGCCTTTTGCCCCGCCTCTTAGCTTGCCTTTTGCCCCGCCTTTTAGCTTGCCTTTTGCCCCGCCTTTTAGCTTGCCTTTTGCCCCGCCTCTTAGCTTGCCTTTTGCCCCGCCTCTTAGCTTGCCTTTTGCCCCGCCTCTTAGCTTGCCTTTTGTCCCGCCTCTTAGCTTGCCTTTTGCCCCGCCTCTTAGCTTGCCTTTTGCCCCGCCTCTTAGCTTGCCTTTTGCCCAGCCTCTTAGCTTGCCTTTTGCCCCGCCTTTTAGCTTGCCGTTTGCCAGATTCATTTCCTCCTAGCCTCGTAGGCCCTATTGTATCTGCTCTTAAAACTATGTATTGTGTCCCCCCCCCCTTTCACCACTTCGTCGAGGTATTTCCACTTTCCAGACCATTCTGAGACTGAAGAAATACTTCCTGACATCCCTGTGGTTCATCTGTCTTTAACTTCTTGTTGTGCTCCCTAGTACCTATTTCTCTCCTCTGTCTGCCCTACCAGTTCCTCTTGAGTGTTTTGTTTGTGATTGTCTTCCCTGGTCCTCCTGTCCTTCAGGGTCGTTAGATTCAGTTCCGTTAGTTTCTCTTCGTAGCTCATTTCCCTTGGTTCTGGAACTAGTTTCTTGTATATAGGATTGTGGGGGTTGTGTGTGTGTAGGTTTGTTTGTTTAGGAAGGAAAGTGATGAAGTGAGAAGCGTGTTGGAGACACTAACAAAGTTGCACATTGCTTACCCCGCGGCCACCTTCTACTTTCTCTGCGGAAGCTACCTGCTACGTGATGGGTCGTCATCCACACCAGCTTCCTCTCACTCGGGGTGTTCAACCCGCCTGGTGCTGTCTGCCTTCCTCCAGATACTAATACTTTCCTTTTATTTTCTTTATTTTTGGTTACTGTGTTTAACATCGCACTGTTGCTATCCTTCTTAGCTCTCGTGTTCTTGTTTTCACTCGTTCACTCCTACACTTTCTCGCTTGCTGTTACTCGCTCTCCAACTCTTCTAGGCTGGCTCTCTCTCACTTATTCTCTGGATGAGAGTTTCTCGCCGGTGCTGTATACTTAATGAACTGTATACGAGCTAAAGTGTGATCTTAGTCTTTGGGTTTCTGGACGCCAGTTGTAGGTTTGCTAATTTAGGGTATGCTGCTGTTATCCTGCTTGCATACGCTTCAGGGGGCTGGGTCTGGGTGATGGTTGTTGAGGGGACTGACTGTGGGTAATGGTTGTTGAGGGGACTGGCTCTGGGTGATGGTTGTTGAGGGGACTGACTGTGGGTAATGGTTGTTGAGGGGACTGGCTCTGGGCGATGGTTGTTGAAGGAACTGGCTCTGGGTGATGGTTGTTGAAAGGACTGGCTCTGGGTGATGGTTGTTGAGGGGCTGGCTCTGGGTGATGGTTGTTGAGGGGACTGGCTCTGGGTGATGGTTGTTGAGGGAACTGGCTCTGGGTGATGGTTGTTGAAGGGACTGGCTCTGGGTGATGGTTGTTGAAGGGACTGGCTCTGGGTGATGGTTGTTGAAGGGACTGGCTCTGGGTGATGGTTGTTGAAGGGACTGGCTCTGGGTGATGGTTGTTGAGGGGACTGGCTCTGGGTGATGGTTGTTGAGGGGACTGGCTCTGGGTGATGGTTGTTGATGGAACTGGCTCTGGGTGATGGTTGTTGAAAGGACTGGCTCTGGGTGATGGTTGTTGAAGGGACTGGCTCTGGGTGATGGTTGTTGAAGGGACTGGCTCTGGGTGATGGTTGTTGAGGGAACTGGCTCTGGGTGATGGTTGTTGAAGGTACTGGCTCTGGGGGATGGTTGTTGAGGGAGCTGGCTCTGGGTGATGGTTGTTGAAGGGACTGGCTCTGGGTGATGGTTGTTGAGGGAACTGGCTCTGGGTGATGGTTGTTGAAGGGACTGGCTCTGGGTGATGGTTGTTGAAGGTATGGTTGTTGAAGGGACTGGCTCTGGGGATGGTTGTTGATACTGGTTGGGGGATGGTTGTTGAGGGAACTGGCTCTGGGTGATGGTTGTTGAAGGGACTGGCTCTGGGTGATGGTTGTTGAGGGAACTGGCTCTGGGTGATGGTTGTTGAAGGTACTGGCTCTGGGTGATGGTTGTTGAGGGAACTGGCTCTGGGTGATGGTTGTTGAAGGTACTGGCTCTGGGTGATGGTTGTTGAGGGAACTGGCTCTGGGTGATGGTTGTTGAAGGGACTGGCTCTGGGTGATGGTTGTTGAGGGAACTGGCTCTGGGTGATGGTTGTTGAAGGGACTGGCTCTGGGTGATGGTTGTTGAAGGGACTGGCTCTGGGTGATGGTTGTTGAGGGAACTGGCTCTGGGTGATGGTTGTTGAAGGAACTGGCTCTGGGTGATGGTTGTTGAAAGGACTGGCTCTGGGTGATGGTTGTTGAAGGGACTGGCTCTGGGTGATGGTTGTTGAAAGGACTGGCTCTGGGTGATGGTTGTTGAGGGAACTGGCTCTGGGTGATGGTTGTTGAAGGGACTGGCTCTGGGTGATGGTTGTTGAAGGGACTGGCTCTGGGTGATGGTTGTTGAGGGAACTGGCTCTGGGTGATGGTTGTTGAAGGGACTGGCTCTGGGTGATGGTTGTTGAAGGGACTGGCTCTGGGTGATGGTTGTTGAGGGAACTGGCTCTGGGTGATGGTTGTTGAAGGGACTGGCTCTGGGTGATGGTTGTTGAAGGTACTGGCTCTGGGGGATGGTTGTTGAAGGTACTGGCTCTGGGTGATGGTTGTTGAAGGTACTGGCTCTGGGGGATGGTTGTTGAGGGAACTGGCTCTGGGTGATGGTTGTTGAAGGGACTGGCTCTGGGTGATGGTTGTTGAAGGTACTGGCTCTGGGGGATGGTTGTTGAGGGAACTGGCTCTGGGTGATGGTTGTTGAAGGGACTGGCTCTGGGTGATGGTTGTTGAAGGGACTGGCTCTGGGTGATGGTTGTTGAAGGGAATGGTTGTTGAGGGAACTGGCTCTGGGTGATGGTTGTTGAAGGGACTGGCTCTGGGTGATGGTTGTTGAAGGGACTGGCTCTGGGTGATGGTTGTTGAAGGGACTGGCTCTGGGTGATGGTTGTTGAAGGGACTGGCTCTGGGTGATGGTTGTTTCAGAATCTTCTGTTTCTAAGTCTTGTAACCCAGCCTTCAGTATGATTTACCTCCTCTCTTCATAACTCTCATTTCACTCAGGTTGAACTCCCATAACCATTTAGTGAATTATTCATGAAATGTGTTAAACATTCAGGTTTACGTTTATTTTTAAATAATATAAATAATTCTAGATGTCTGATTATTCCTGCAGCTTTCATCTTCAGTTAAGTATTCTTAGTATTTAGTCATCCACAAACAAGAATATATAAAAGTACTTCCTGCAGTCAGGTCATTGCTGTACACCAAGGACAATATGGGTCTCGACACTGATCTTTGTTATACGTCACGTACACCAATAGGTTTATGTCTGTGTGTCTACGTTGGGAGTATACTTTAAACCCTTCTTTTTGGATATACTTTAATCCCTATTATATGATTAAAGCATCGGTTCCCAGCTATGAGCCAAGTTCAAAATTTCCGTAGGCTGTAGTATAACGTGTATAATTACTCACGATAAGGCTGATAAAGATACTTTCCAAATTTCAAAGCCGTTGCCAAATCGGCAGGAATAGTCTATTTTCTTTAGACGCTTTTATTAAACCATCTTATTTTATGGGCTGCCGAATCGAACATGCCAAATTCTCCATCGAACAATGGTCAAATTTCATTCAGTACAACTTATTAGTTTGTTTCATATGGGAAATGAGTAGCTAGAACTGGCATGCAAAACACCGAGATATTTAATGCCATTCCCCACTACATAGTTATGTAAGCAGGCTTTCTCCCAGCTGTTTTATATAAAATCAAAATACAGAAACAATGATTGTATAACCTGATCTACGCTTAAAATTATCTTCGTGTCAGCAAAGCAGCATCAACCATCTCATTAAACAAGTTTTTTTAAATACTGCCATTTATTTAATTGCATACTCAGTTATGTCTTTCAGTTGAGAGATGATACTAGAAAACTAGTTTGTTAGATAATGAAATCGGCTTGTTGAGTAGACAGACCTTTCAAAAACCTGGGGTCCCTGGGAAAATTAATTTAAATTAAAGGGGTCCTTGGTGGTGAAAAAGTTGGGAACTACGGGATTAAAGTAACCTTGACTAGTTACATGCAACCTTAACAAGCTTTAAACCCAATAACCCCAAATCCTGATACTTCATTCTTTAGTGACTTCCTGTCTGGAAGGGCTCTTAATCCAAGGAATTTGTTCTACCTTCCCTTACATGAAATCAGTCCTCTTCATTATCTCTCGCCACCTCCATTCTCCAGCGTCGTATGACTTACGGGTTTAGCGTTTCCCCAGTAATATTGTATAAAATTATCTTGTAGAAGTATTCTTTTTATCCTTGCTAACACTAATGTATTTGTATATTACACAGATAACCTACACATAGGGGAAACTTATGACGACGTTTCGGTCTGACCTCGATCATTAACGAGTGACTAATTAATGGTTCAAGTTGAACCGAAACGTCGTCGCAAGGTTCTTTCTATGTGTGGGTTATTTGTGTATTGTTCCAGTCATAGTATTGTGCATTTTTTCTTTGTATATTAACCGTCGTTGAGCAAATTACTTTACTGAAACGTCTGGCAGTGGGGCGGTATTTTAAAAAATTTACTGTTAAAAATCTCACGTTCTTGACGCATGGTGGGAACACGGGTTGTAACTATGCTGGAGGCAGTTGAGCTTTACCTCCCGGGCCCTGCTTACAGTCTTCTTGCACTTATCTTTGTCTCGCATGTCCTTCAAGGGAGGTGCCTCGATGCTGCTAAAGTAATAAATTACGGTACGTGTGGGGACTGAACTCGCGGCAAGTGAGTTGTAAAACTCCAGGCCAGCTGGCTACAGTGGCTTACCGCTTGCCGCAAGTTCAATCCCCACCCGTGCCGTGGTTTATTTGCAATCGTATTATTACGATTTCGTGAAACCTGCTGAAGGACTTACGAAAATGGGGCTCCTTTTTCCCTTGAAGTAAACTTGATAACCTGATTACCCATAAGAGTTGAGAGCTTTCCCGTGAATATATTTTTTTTTGTTTTCAATAGTTCTTTTTCAACGACCGTATCCCTCGAAGCGACCGTAATTTATACAGAAGGGGTTACTAGCCCCTTGCTCCCCGGCATTTCAGTTGTTTCTTACGACACTCATGGCTTACGGAGGGAGAATTCTTTTCCACTTGTTTTTTATTCCTGCAATATTTGCTTCCCTCCAGGAAGCATGGTCTCAGACCGGGTCGCCTGAGCGATCATTCTTGAAACCCACATGTTATAGAGAACCTCTAGAGTTCTCTCCTAAGCGGTAAGGCAAGAACTGTAGGTATATTTTAAGAAAAAACTGGACCATTTCCTTCTCTATGGGCCGGATCAACCAGTCTATGATGGTTAGTAGGCCAGCGGGCCGCTAACACCAACAACCTGGGTGTTCCAGCGTTGAGTGGAAAGGAAGCTGGGAGGTTCCAGCGCTGAGTGGAACAAAGAAAGCTGGGTGTTCTAGCGTTGAGTGGAACAAAGGAAGCTGGGGATTCCAGCGTTGAGTGGAACAAAGGAAGATGGGGGTTCCAGCGTTGAGTGGAACAAAGGAAGCTGAGTGTTCCAGCGTTGAATGGAACAAAGGAAGCTGGGGGTTCCAGCGTTGAGTGGAACAAAGGAAGCTGGGTGTTCCAACGTTGAGTGGAACAAAGGAAGCTGGGGGTTCCAGCGCTGAGTGGAACAAAGGAAGCTGGGGGTTCCAGCGCTGAGTGCAACAAAGGAAGCTGGGTGTTCCAGCGCTGAGGGGAACAAAGTAAGTTGGGTGTTCCAGCGCTGAGTGGAACAAAGGAAGCTGGGGGTTCCAGCGCTGAGTGGAACAAAGGAAGCTGGGGGTTCCAGCGCTGAGTGGAACAAAGGAAGCTGGGGGTTCCAGCGCTGGGTGGAACAAAGGAAGCTGGGGGTTCCAGCGCTGGGTGGAACAAAGGAAGCTGGGTATTCCAGCGCTGGGTGGAACAAAGGAAGCTGGGTGTTCCAGCGCTGGGTGGAACAAAGGAAGCTGGGTGTTCCAGCGCTGGGTGGAACAAAGGAAGCTGGGTGTTCCAGCGCTGGGTGGAACAAAGGAAGCTGAGGGTTCCAGAGCTGGATGGAACAAAGGAAGCTGGGTGTTCCAGCGCTGGATGGAACAAAGGAAGCTGGGTGTTCCAGCGCTGAGTGGAACAAAGGAAGCTGGGGGTTCCAGCGCTGGGTGGAACAAAGGAAGCTGGGGGTTCCAGCGCTGGGTGGAACAAAGGAAGCTGGGGGTTCCAGCGCTGGGTGGAACAAAGGAAGCTGGGGGTTCCAGCGCTGAGTGGAACAAAGGAAGCTGGGTGTTCCAGCGCTGGGTGGAACAAAGGAAGCTGGGTGTTCCAGCGCTGGGTGGAACAAAGGAAGCTGGGTGTTCCAGCGCTGGGTGGAACAAAGGAAGCTGAGGGTTCCAGAGCTGGGTGGAACAAAGGAAGCTGGCTGTTCCAGCGCTGGATGGAACAAAGGAAGCTGGGTGTTCCAGCGCTGAGTGGAACAAAGGAAGCTGGGGGTTCCAGCGGTGGGTGGAACAAAGGAAGCTGGGGGTTCCAGCGCTGGGTGGAACAAAGGAAGCTGGGTGTTCCAGCGCTGAGTGGAACAAAGGAAGCTGGATGGAACAAAGGAAGCTGGGTGTTCCAGCACTGAGGGGAACAAAGGAAGCTGGGTGTTCCAGCGCTGGGTGGAACAAAGGAAGCTGGGTGTTTCAGCGCTGGGTGGAACAAAGGAAGCTGGGTGTTCCAGCGCTGGGTGGAACGAAAGAAGCTGGCTGTTCCAGCGCTGAGAGGAACAAAGGAAGCTGGATGGAACAAAGGAAGCTGGGTGTTCCAACGCTGGGTGGAACAAAGGAAGCTGGATGGAACAAAGGAAGCTGGGTGTTCCATCGCTGAGTGGAACAAAGGAATCTGGATGGAACAAAGGAAGCTGGGTGTTCCAGCGCTGGGTGGAACAAAGGAAGCTGGGTGTTCCAGCGCTGGGTGGAACAAAGGAAGCTGGGTGTTCCAGCGCTGGGTGGAACAAAGGAAGCTGGATGCTCCAGCCCTGGGTGGAACAAAGGAAGCTGGATGCTCCAGCCCTGGGTGGAACAAAGGAAGTTGGGTGCTCCAGCACTGGGTGAAACAAAGGAAGGTGGGTGCTTCAGCACTGGGTGGGACAAAGGAAGCTGGGTGTTCCAGCACTGGGTGGAACAAAGGAAGCTGGGTGTTCCAGCACTGTGTGGTACAAAGGAAACTAGATTGCATCAGAGCTTACTAGAAATTAGGTAAGAAATTAAAAATAATATTTCTCTCACTACTACGTGATCCTTCTCAGTGCAAACCTGTGTACAAAAAAAACGTCAGTACACTGTGAAGAATTTATGAAATTGAGGCGAGGTGACGCGTGACGTTTTGCGTTGGTAGGGCTGCTGACTTACTGCTTCGTGAACACCTAAGATGGCGGGGAAAGCTTTTTAAACTTCTACATTCATTCACTCTACACTTTTCCTGCAGCGCTGTATGACCCTTGTGGGTTTAGCACCTAGTTATGATTATAATATACACTTACCTGTGGTCCATATTAGTTCTTATGACTGGGCCAGTAGGCCTGCTACAGTTCTCCTCCTGTCTTATGCTTAGGTTTTATGGGACCTGTATCTAGATTAGGGCGATGATCCCTGAAACCATATGTGACATTTGAAGATTTTTCGCATTTTAGTAAAAATGTTGAATTTATATTGGTACACATTGATAAACATATAACTAATTTCTTACTGGAATGCAAATTTGATTAAAAATCTAAGCAATAAACCTGAATGTGTACTAAATATAGTACAAGTGAAAGGTCTCAAAACTTGTTAGTGAATTAAGTGCACGAAAAATGTATGAAGAAAATTTTTTTGGAAAAAAAAAAAAAACAATATATGTAAAAGCAGCAGACGTTGGGTATATAAGAGATGACAACTGGCACGAACAACCCTGGCTGAGTGGCCGAGATCTACAAATCTTGGAAGAATTCTTAAACATTTTGGGAGAGGTAAGGGGGAGTAAGGTGAACAGTGTGTAAACGAGCAGCAGTTAATGCAGTCAGTCAACTCCGGAAGTGGTTTTGCCGCCACACCTGCCGCTCCTGTGGTGCATGACCCCTGAACCCCAGTCCCTGAACCCCCGCCCTAGACCCCAGTCCCTGAACTCCCGTAGCTAGTAATAGGGTGCGCCATTCAGTGCTAGAGCGTTGTACATGAACGGTATATAATACCGACAAGATGGCCTAGAAACATGTGCAACATCTGGGTATCTTTATTTGTAGACGTTTTGCCATCCAGTATCTTTTATCAATACAATATCAATACAGCATCAACGGTGCTCTTCACCAACTCTAAGGCTGAGGGACTGATTACCTCATCTTTTGTATACAGCTCTACAATCTTCACATTGTCCTTGTATTGATAAAGACTGTGATGGCGAAACGTCTACAAATGAAGATACCCAGATGTTGCACATGTCTAGTCTTCAGTTAGAGCGTTATACTCGCTGCTGTAGTGTCGTCTTCAGAGAGAGAGAATCTAACGACCTTAAACGGAAATAAGCCATATTGCTAACTTTGTTTTTTTTTTTGTTTTGTTTTGTTTTTTTTTTTTTTGCTTGCATATCTTGGATTATTAACTTGCTGGAGTTAATCCGAATAATACTTTCTCATCCAAGTTTCCCCCCTTCCCCCCAAAAAAAAGATTGAAGCTGGAAACCCCTGTGTCACTCAGAGCAAGGAGTGGAGGCTAGATTCTCTATTCACAAATCAGGAGGCAAGGTGCACTCCTGGCAAGCTGGCTGATGCTATAGTCTTTTCTGCCAAGGAGCCAAGGGTACCTTCGCTGGTCAGCAGATGCTTCCCGTGTTCTCCCATGCTTAGATGGCTAGTAACCGTAATAGATGAAAGACATCACAGAGCAAGCTTATATGCGATTTTTTTTCCCAAGTTGTCTGGAGAGAAAAAAAAAAAGCCTATAAGTGAAACCTTGTCCAAATAAAGGCTTACTCTTCTATAAGCGTCTTTGTTTTTTTTTTTATTTTTTTTTTTTTACCATGCCTGGTGACTTCTTTTGACTTTTCATTTTTTCTGGTTACCTTGCCTAGGGTGAATTTGGATCGGGCCGCTGGGGCGTTGACCCCCGGAACAACCTCCAAGTAGACTTCAGATTGGATGAGAGAGATCAAGGAGGTCAGATTTTTTCCCTGTCATTACAGTACGTAATTCTTTGTTGGCAGTGGATAGCAATTCCGAATGATACAGAAGTAATGATCTTTGATAACTTCTTCCAAGCACGAAGAGTAAGACACATGGGCAACACTAAAAATCTTTATTGCTGAAACTTTTCGCCTGCGCTGCAGGCTTCATTAGTCGAGTGAAGAATGAGACACTTGTGCAACATTTGGGAATCTTTATTGTGGAAACGTTTCTCCAGTCAATGGCTTCTTCAGTCCAATAGAGAAGAACGGTGAAAGAGCAGTAGTAGTTTGAAATAATCAGTCCCTCAGGTAATCAGACATCAGGACTGGTGGAAGACTAAGTAGAGAGGTAATCGATGAAGTCGGTTCATAACCCTCGGAGCAAGATATTAAGTCTTTCATAATATAATTGCCAAGGAATATTCCTTGATAACGTGAGAGATTACGAAGACACTTGGAATTTAGCTAATTTTCACTGGTTGTATTGCATATTAAAATAATACCTGTTTCTCGTGGTATTTTTGCATGTATTATGTACAACTGACACTACATATGATTAACACGATGATTAACACTACACATGATTAACATGAAAGCCCCATGTTGTATCAAGGACATTTATTAAGAAGCAGTTTCGTCCACCAGGGGTTTCATCAATCCAATTTAGAAAATCGAACACAAAATATAAATGGTAGGTCATGTCAGGAGCTGCACAGGCTAGAGGGGTAAAGCTAGGTGATAACCGTGTTCTGCTGACATTAGGTAGGATGTGTTTGGCAAGTATTTCCGGGATCATGCAACTTCCTGTGTTTTGAGTGATGGTGTTTGGTAATAGCGATGAGGGAAGATTCTAAATAGTTTCTACTATTAAATGAACATAACACAAGTACGAAGGAAAACGGCAACAGGCCTACTGGCCCATGCTAGGCAAGTTCAACTCTATGTATGTATGTATGTATAATGTTCGCTAGGATGGGTCCTGGCCCTTAGCCTTCTCCATGTATTCAGCTCTCACCCACCCACACTTACTCATGTACCCGTCTAATTTATATTTAAAAGTAACCAGCGTTCCTGTCTCAAGTGATACTACCCAGAAGTTTGTTCCACTCTTTCACAACTCTATTGCCAAACCAGTACTTCTGAATATCCTTTCTAAATCTAAATTTCTCCAAATTAAATCCACTGCTGTGAGTCGTGTCTTGGGAAGATATTTTCAACACGCTGTTTATATCCCCTTTATATATTCTAGTTTCCCCATTTGTACACTTCAGTCATATCTGAGCCGCATTATCTACACGAGGCCTAACCAAAGATATGTAACGTTAGGACTTCTATTATTTATAGTTCTTAATATGAAGACAAGAATTCTATTTGGTTTATCGTGAGCATTTATATAAGCACTGTTATCCTGGCTCTAAATTTCTGTTAGCCAGAACTCGTAGATCTTTTTCACGTTCACTTTAATTAAGATCTACATTGTTTAGCTTACAAGTGCCGTAGCTATATCCTTCTCTTAGCATTAGAACCTTACACTTATCTGCATTGAACCTCATCTGTCACTTGTCCAGCCACAATATCTAGGTCATCTTGTAGCCTTCTGGTATTCACATCAGAATTTGACGGCATGTTGTAGTATTATCGACAAACTTGTGTCGTTATTTATTCCCTTATCAATATCGTTCATGTAGGCTGTGAACAAGGGTCCCAACACTGACCCCTGTGACACACCACTTGCAACAGGTATCCATTCCGATCTCTCCCCATTAATACAAACCCTGGTGCATATTGGTCAGCCATGCTTTGTTCCACGAGATAATTTCTCCTACTCTACGTGTCTCTTAATTTCTGCATCGAATGTCTTGGTGAAAAAGTAAATTCGTAAGGCAAGAACGCCTCTTTGTAAAACCTTGCTGAGATTAGTTGATCAAATTTAAAGGTGTCTTCGAACTGCATCAGTAATGATTGCTTCCATCAACTTTCCCACAACTGAGATTAGGGTAATTGGTCGATAATTTGAAGCTAAGGATCTATCTATCTTTGTAAATGGGTATAAAAAACTAAACATAGCCACAGGAACATAAGTAATAAGGGCTTAATGAAAAAAACTATCGTGCATAGCCATTATACTAGGATAGGGTAGTTTAGGCTGGAGAACGTTAGATGCTGGTAGGCAGAAAGAAAACACTAAATTTGAGATTAGATTTTGTTGCTGAATCAACTAGTTTATGCTGCTTTCCTCCCTCCTCATATCCAGGTTGTAGATGGTAGGGCAAAAACATGGATACACAAAAGACCCAAGAACTACCCTAAAATGGGCTTAACGCGAGCACATTTGGGTATATATGTTTTCAGAATTTATAGTGTGTTGCAAGCAAACTTAGGATATTTGCTCGGAATTTATGGTATCAAAGCCTTGAGCGGATGTACATCCGGGGTCCCAGACTTTTCAACATCTTACCAGAAGATATCAGAAACACTGCTGGAACAAGTGTAGAAGTCTTCAAGAGGAAACTAGGCAAGTATCTTCACCAGGTGCCAGATTAACCAGGCTGTGATGGATATGTGGGTCAGCGGGCCTCCAGCAGCAACAGCCTGGTTGACCAGGCAAGCAGCAGACGAGCCTGGCCCATGGCCGGGCTCAGGGAGTAGATGAACTCTCGAAACTCTTCAAAGGTATATCAAAGTTGTGTATGTATATATATGTATATATATATATATATATATATATATATATATATATATATATATTTATATATATATATATATATATATATATATATATATATATATATATATATATATATATATTATTATTGTGTGTATTGTTCATAAATGGACCATCGAGCAAAGTTTGTTAAAGGAAGCGACAGTGAAGCTGACTACATAGTAAACTTGTACATTTATAAGCTTGATCAAAGTCTGTGTATATGGCAAACTACCAGAAATACTTTTATCTAAGCCTAAGTCTGGCAACGCTACAACATCCGTTAGTCTTTATATGGTAAGTTGTTCCGTAAATATGCTGATCCACATTCTTTATAATAGGTTATAGATCTGCTCAGGCTTCTAGCTTCATTCGTGACATTTAAATACATTATTTAATGCTCTCTTAGTGTTATTTATAATGCTTAACACAGACAGACGAAGGTTAAATTCGAATGAGAGTGAGCTCACATGTGCAGGTTATGGTTATCTGCGGGGCTTCCGGAAACCTCGCAAGGCGAGGCTTCCGCCTCCCTCTGTAAGGTAGTGGCATGACCCTATGTTTGGTAGGTAATGAATTATCTTGATGTCAAACTCTTATATTCACACAGTTGTATTTACGGGGTATAGAGACTACTACTGACCCCACCTCTTATTCAGAATTGGCTGGTGTTTACTGGTTTCTGGCCTCATGCCCCATCCTCCTTACTCTTAAAAGAAACTGCATGGAGAGTGTCTCACTACCCCCGCCACCCTCTGCGCATTCAGCTCGCCCTACTTATTTACCACCCTAAGAATGCAGTACAGCATTTCCTAGCAGATTGTCTAAACTACCCCGCGCCCTCCCGTCATTCAACTCGCCTTGCTCTTATTGCCTTATGAATGAAGTATAGTATTTCCTAACAACTCTTGAGATCTACGTATTTAGCTTCTACCTAAGCTGGGTCTGTAAAGAATATAAAGTTACAATACCATGGCTGGAACAATACCGCACTTAGGAGACTGAAACTTAAGACGACGTTTCGGTCTGACCTAGACCATTAACAAGTCTGTGTGGCTTGATAATGATCCAAGTCGGACCGAAACGTTGTCATAAGTTTGCCTCCTAAGTGTGGGTTATTTGTGCATTCTACCTAAGCCCTCTCGCCCGAGTGCCTAGCATATATCAGTGTGTCCGTGTTTGCTGTGTTGAATCTTTCTGGAGTATCTTGTACGTCCTTTCTCGTGTAGAAATTATTTTTTTTTGTACACTAATAAAATTAAAATCTTCGGAGACATTTAGAATCAATTAACTTTCAACTAGCTTTACTGAAGTAAATTACAAAAATTTGGCCACCATTAAATAGGATAAAGAAATATACTGGATGGATGTATGGAATGGATGAGTGAATAGATCCAGTGTAGCACGAGCCGTTTTCCTATAGCAGTGTTCCTGTGTTCTTAGGTTATTAGGACATTAGCTTAGTTGTGGTATGTGTGAGATTTGTGTTCATAAGACCTTTCCTGAAGCTCCTATGTGATGACTATTTACAAAAAGCCCATGTAGTGGTGGTGGAGCAGCTAGTGTTGTTGTGATGTGGTGGTGATGGAGTGGGTGGTGTGGTCGTCATGAATGTAGAGGAGACCTGGCCGTACAAAAGGTGATCACTCTTATTCTTAAGTCTGGGAGTGACTTGTGTAGGTGGGCACTGATGGGAGTGCATGGTTAAGGTTCACTACTGAGTTTTTCGTGGCACAATTAAGTCCAAGGGCATTGTGCAGGTACCCAGATCTGGTGTTGACGCCCGTGTCTAGGTTAGCCACACCCACGCCCACACGCGTCTCCCACAGGTAACGGCCAGAGTTTGAAGTGCTGAGTGAATAAGCAGCAGAAACTGGGTGTTCAGTGTGACATTAGAACATCTAGTTAGCCTCGAATTGGTTAGCAGGTTGGCCACACTGAAGGCAACACTTTCTCTTAGGCCGCATCTGTATTAAAATAATGTGTACCGCAACGTCCCTTCGTCTCTTCTCACACGGTGTGAAGAGTGTGGTGTTTTTTAAATTTTATAAAGCATTTCCGTTTTCAGACCATTCCCCGCCTATATATTTATTATTATAGTTTTTTTTAGAAGCAGACATTTGGTATGGTTATGAGGAACCCTTCCCCACTCGCATTGAATAACTTGTTGGCCCGGTGGCCTGGTGGCTAAAGCTCCCGCTTCACACACGGAGGGCCCGGGTTCGATTCCCGGCGGGTGGAAACATTTCGACACGTTTCCTTACACCTGTTGTCCTGTTCACCTAGCAGCAAATAGGTACCTGGGTGTTAGTCGACTGGTGTGGGTCGCATCCTGGGGGACAAGATTGAGGACCCCAATGGAAATAAGTTAGACAGTCCTCGATGACGCACTGACTTTCTTGGGTTATCCTGGGTAGCTAACCCTCCGGGGTTAAAAATCCGAACGAAATCTTATCTTATCTTATATGGATGTTTTAAACCTCTTTGGAAGAAATTTTGCAAGCTCAGACTAAATGAATTAAATATGTAAAGGATATATATGATCTATTTTTGGGCGTGAAATGAATCTAGATTCTTCTTCGACTAAATAAAGTTCCTTTCAAATTGCTGCTGAAAATGAGGGGAAATAATCCATCCTGCTTTTTGAATACCTATACTCGTATAAAATATCAGATTTTCAAATGTATATGAAGCCCACCAGTGTTTTCACATTTAATTTGCTCGAATCGTCCAAAGCATGTCAAGGGAAGTGTTTTTACCTTGACGTTTTTGTATGGTTTCGTTGTGTTTAACGTAACCAAACCTATAATTAAATTAACAGGATGACAGCTCTTAAAACGTGCAATTTTGATGAGGACGGGTCTGGTATCTTTACTGTTCGTTTCGACCGGATACACTCGTCACTTGAGAACAATAACTGCAAAACACACACAAAGTAGTCAGGTTACTTAATAATTAACCTTTCAGATCCATCTCTTCCTTTTTACTCTCAACCTTATTTACTTCTCTCTCCTACCTCATTTTTGACACCCCTTTTGTGGTTTAATAAAAAAAAAACAGCTTAGCAGATAGTATGTCAGTAACCCGTCCTCAGATTTTAAAGTTGCCCATTTCATCTAAAGACCGTGCTGCCAGAAGTGTTATATTTTTTTAATTTTCCAATTTATTTATATTTTGATCGTGTAAACTAACCCAGAATAAAAAGAAAAATCAACGGGAAACGTTTAAAAATGAAATGCGTACTCGATCGTTAGCGCACTCAACCCCACATACTGAGGTCCGGAGTTCGAATCTCCTACGGTACGGCTGGTGAACATTAGGGACATATTTCCATTAGACACCTGCTGTTACTGTTCACCCATCAGTAAAATGGGTACCTGGGTGTTAGTCGACTGGTGTGGGTCGCATCCTGGTACAAAACAGACCTAATTTGCCCGAAATGCTCAGCATAACAGTCGGTTTTCTATATAGTAGTATGTCGTTGATGTCAGCTAGGCCTATATACCTTGTACATGTACTTGTAGAAAATGAAGATTATTATTATTATTATTAGTAGTAGTAGTAAGAAAACTAACGGTGGCAAATGAAGCATGGTGACCTGTGATGGTAGCAGACTTGGAATACTAATGTGGTCACGGTAGAGTACTCACTGTGGTAGCAGATACTTGGGTACCTGTAGTGTTGGCTGACATGGACTGCGATTATGCTAGTGAATTTAAAGGAAATAGTAAACAGGAGCCACTGATATTTAAATCACCAATGTTGAGGTAAGGAATCATTGAGAAGTGGAATACAAACTAGTTTGTTATTTTGTGCCTCAGAAATTCGTGTGTGTTTTGTACTTCAACCCGAAATGTGAAAAAGCATTCTTTAAAGTAATTTTCTTACAAAAAAAAGGCGATATGATCTTGATATACTTACTATTAAAGCAGATAAAAGTAACTTTTCAAAGATGCCACTAAGAGGAACCTACATTGAGTATGTCATAAAAGCCAGTTATCAAGTGGACACATGGAGGATGGGCTACATTCCCAACCTGGAATTTCCGAAGCTGAATAAGCCGAAGACAAAGACACAAGTTGCCGAACAAGCTTTTATTAAGATAACGTTGTGCTGTATAAAACAATCAAATCGTGACTTGATAAAAGCTTTACACGCACAAAAAAAGCTTGCTTTCCTGCGTGTCTTTGTCTTCATACTCGTCGACAATACATACGTCATTTCATCCAGTCGTAGGTGATCTCATGAGGGCAAACCTGTCTGGTTTTTCCCTGACGCTGGGGTCATCGTGAAGGTTCTGTTAGGGCACCCTCCTCAGTGGTGGAGTAACTCTTTCTTCAGGTGTTTAAAAACCCAGCATCTCTCTGTTCAGCCAAACTTGTTTCAAAGTAATTAAAAAAGGATTGGATCACTCCTTTCTTGCAAACTGCAGTAGTGGGTGTTGCACCACCCGACGCTGGATCACATTAACGCATTGAGAGTGTATGAGTAGTTTGAGCTCAGGAACAAGGGCGTCGTTGCCCGGAGAGTTCTTCCATTCCATATAGGGTATTTCGATAAGAACCAAGCATCACGTTTTATAAATGGTGAGTATAATTCCCCCCTTTGTCCAAATCTGTTGACACTGCGGATGACACTAAATGATTTATGGATATAGATTGCGAAATGTGAAATAGTTTGAAATAGTTTTGCTTGCTGTGTGATTACTAGTTTGCAATATGAGTGTGAGTGGGTCACAACAGATGATAATATAAACTTGGACATGTTAGAAATGAAATGTTTGAAGTGCTTAATACCCAAAGTGTTCTTTGTAAATTAAATATCTACCTCTCCCCCAAGAAAGTGATTGGACAATTGTTCTAATCGAGGTTGCCAGAATATTCAGGAAGGGTGATTAAAGGTGCACAATTACCAACGTTTATTCCGAAGTTTGCAAAGCCTTGCTCTGTTAATTCTGGGAACCACCATATGTACACCGGGTAGGGCATGGGTTGATTCCTGGGAAGTCGGCACTGCTGGTAATATTCGTAACGAATGGGGGATTTTTTTTTATTCTACCATGCATTCCCATCTTTTTCTTTTCCCCAAATTGTATGCTGGAGATAACTCCCTCTAATGCGATATCATCGGTGGATCTGTAAGTGTGGATATGGATGTTCTAGCTGGTGATCTCTCTCTTTTATATTTATTTTATTGTCAAAATCGCTGAGTAACCTCAGGTCAAAGCGTTCTTCAAATCTCACAGCTTGCTCCCTTTCCTGCTGCTGACCCAGAGTAGAGGCTTTGTATGTTATTGCACAGTGGGGAAGCAAGGTAATGCAATTACAGAGTGGAATCAAAGAAGAAAGTACTTCATGGCACGATAATCCACGACTGCGAGTTTCTGACCTTTGCCTTGAAATGTATAGAGAGTGCATGAAACTGGTTGCTTCATTATGGATGGTTATCACCTATATGAGGGTGAATATCAGAAGGTGACAGTACGTCAAACACGGGATGCGAATTTACTAGCTCAGGCAGAGAATGCACGTGGCAGTGCTGTTCTCATGACATTAATCGGAGAACAATATGATGATCCGGATAAATCTTGCCAGAGCGTGTCCTCCTCATTTCCTACTTCCTCAAGTCAAGGGTCTGTGACGCATTGGGATTAAAATACAGGAATTTTTGTGGCACTTTATTAAAAAATAGGCAATTTTTATGACACGTGTGTACTTCCTTAAGAACTTTGTGTACAACTGGTAATTGGAAAACCTCGGACTAGACATTTCAATAAACTTTACATTGTTTACCCTAAATATATGTTGGGATTTCATAGTGAGGTTGTACTCGTATATTAACAACAGCATTCCTTAACAGTTTAATGAGAAGTTATCCAGCTGTAAATAGTTATCTGCCGCGCCTCTGCCTAGATTGGGATGAGTAATGAATTTCCACTCTCCAATGCATTTTTTCTTTATTAACTTAATGAATTGTGGTCATAGGCTGAAAAAATCAAATCATCTGTGTATTAACACAGATGGTGTAGATATATACTTATTTATATTCACCGACTTTGGAAAAATTTACTTGCCCGTTCTAGCCTCATTAATTACATACCACATTTACATACATACTTAGTAGATGGGGTCCACCTCTGGTGTAAATTGTGGGACCCACAGCCTCGGAGAAGTGGATAAAAAGGCTTCAAGGAAGAATATTTGGATTTCTTCCTGAAGCCGTTTGAATATTCCACTTCCCCTACCACGGCGTAATAGCGTAATAGCGCACAAAATGTGTGCTAAAGGAATAACAGGAAAAGTCGGTCGATGGATCTATAATTTCCTCACTAACAGAACACAGAGAGTAGTCGTCAACAGAGTAAAGTCCGAGGCAGCTACGGTGAAAAGCTCTGTTCCACAAGGCACAGTACTCGCTCCCATCTTGTTCCTCATCCTCATATCCGACATAGACAAGGATGTCAGCCACAGCACCGTGTCTTCCTTTGCAGATGACACCCGAATCTGCATGACAGTGTCTTCCATTGCAGACACTGCAAAGCTCCAGGCGGACATCAACCAAATCTTTCAGTGGGCTGCAGAAAACAATATGAAGTTCAACGATGAGAAATTTCAATTACTCAGATATGGTAAACATGAGGAAATTAAATCTTCATCAGAGTACAAAACAAATTCTGGCCACAAAATAGAGCGAAACACCAACGTCAAAGACCTGGGAGTGATCATGTCGGAGGATCTCACCTTCAAGGACCATAACATTGTATCAATCGCATCTGCTAGAAAAATGACAGGATAGATAATGAGAACCTTCAAAACTAGGGAGGCCAAGCCCATGATGACACTCTTCAGGTCACTTGTTCTATCTAGGCTGGAATATTGCTGCACACTAACAGCACCTTTCAAGGCAGGTGAAATTGCCGACCTAGAAAATGTACAGAGAACTTTCACGGCGCGCATAACGGAGATAAAACACCTCAATTATTGGGAGCGCTTGAGGTTCCTAAACCTGTATTCCCTGGAACGCAGGAGGGAGAGATACATGATTATATACACCTGGAAAATCCTAGAGGGACTAGTACTGAACTTGCACACGAAAATCACTCACTACGAAAGCAAAAGACTTGGCAGACGATGCACCATCCCCCCAATGAAAAGCAGGGGTGTCACTAGCACGTTAAGACACCATACAATAAGTGTCAGGGGCCCGAGACTGTTCAACTGC
>NC_091328.1:5284970-5360181 GCF_038502225.1 Cherax quadricarinatus | reverse complement strand
TACAACAGTCTAGAAGCATACACATATAAAGATACACAACATATCCCTCCAAACTGCCAATATCCCAAACCCCTCCTTTAAAGTGCAGGCATTGTACTTCCCATTTCCAGGACTCAAGTCCGACTATATGAAAATAACCGGTTTCCCTGAATCCCTTCACTAAATATTACCCTGCTCACACTCCAACAGATCGTCAGGTCCCAAGTACCATTCGTCTCCATTCACTCCTATCTAACACGCTCACGCACGCTTGCTGGAAGTCCAAGCCCCTTACCCACAAAACCTCCTTTACCCCCTCTCTCCAACCCTTTCGAGGACGACCCCTCCCCCGCCTTCCTTCCCCTATAGATTTATATGCTTTCCATGTCATTCTACTTTGATCCATTCTCTCTAAATGACCAAACCACCTCAACAACCCCTCCTCTGCCCTCTGACTAATACTTTTATTAACTCCACACCTTCTCCTAATTTCCACACTCCGAATTTTCTGCATAATATTTACACCACACATTGCCCTTAAACAGGACATCTCCACTGCCTCCAACCGTCTCCTCGCTGCTGCATTTACCACCCAAGCTTCACACCCATATAAGAGTGTTGGTACTACTATACTTTCATACATACCCTTCTTTGCCTCCATAGATAACGTTTTTTGACTCCACATATACCTCAACGCACCACTCACCTTTTTTCCCTCATCAATTCTATGATTAACCTCATCCTTCATAAATCCATCCGCCGACACGTCAACTCCCAAGTATCTGAAAACATTCACTTCTTCCATACTCCTCCTCCCCAATTTGATATCCAATTTTTCTTTATCCAAATCATTTGACACCCTCATCACCTTACTCTTTTCTATGTTCACTTTCAACTTTCTACCTTTACACACATTCCCAAACTCATCCACTAACCTTTGCAATTTTTCTTTAGAATCTCCCATAAGCACAGTATCATCAGCAAAAAGTAACTGTGTCAATTCCCATTTTGAATTTGATTCCCCATAATTTAATCCCACCCCTCTCCCAAACACCCTAGCATTTACTTCCTTTACAACCCCATCTATAAATATATTAAACAACCATGGTGACATTACACATCCCTGTCTAAGACCTACTTTTACCGGGAAGTAGTCTCCCTCTCTTCTACACACCCTAACCTGAGCCTCACTATCCTCATAAAAACTCTTTACAGCATTTAATAACTTACCACCTATTCCATATACTTGCAACATCTGCCACATTGCTCCTCTATCCACTCTATCATATGCCTTTTCTAAATCCATAAATGCAATAAAAACTTCCCTATCTTTATCTAAATACTGTTCACATATATGCTTCAATGTAAACACCTGATCTACACATCCCCTACCCACTCTAAAACCTCCTTGCTCATCCGCAATCCTACATTCTGTCTTACCTCTAATTCTTTCAATTATAACCCTACCGTACACTTTTCCTGGTATACTCAGTAAGCTTATTCCTCTATAATTTTTACAGTCTCTTTTGTCCCCTTTCCCTTTATATAAAGGGACTATACATACTCTCCGCCAATCCCTAGGTACCTTCCTCTCTTTCATACATTTATTAAACAAAAGTACCAACCACTCCAACACTATATCCCCCCCTGCTTTTAACATTTCTGTCATGATCTCATCAGTTCCAGCTGCTTTACCCCCTTTCATTTTACGTAATGCCTCACGTACCTCCCCCACACTTACATTCTGCTCTTCTTCACTCCTAAAAGATGGTATACCTCCCTGACCAGTGCATGAAATTACTGCCTCTGTTTCTTCCTTAACATTTAAAAGTTCCTCAAAATATTCTCGCCATCTACCCAATACCTCCATCTCCCCATCTACTAAATCCCCTACTCTGTTTTTAACTGACAAATCCATATTTTCCCTAGGCTTTCTTAACTTGTTTAACTCACTCCAAAATTTTTTCTTATTTTCATTAAAATTTCTTGACAGTGCCTCTCCCACTCTATCATCTGCTCTCCTTTTGCACTCTCTCACCACTCTTTACCTTTCTTTTACTCTCCATATACTCTGCTCTTCTTATAACACTTCTGCTTTGTAAAAACCTCTCATAAGCTACCTTTTTCTCTTTTATCACACGCTTTACTTCATCATTCCACCAATCACTCCTCTTTCCTCCTGCCCCCACCCTCCTATAACCACAAACTTATGCCCCACATTCTAATACTGCATTTTTAAAACTATTCCAACCCTCTTCAACCCCCCCACTACTCATCTTTGCACTAGCCCACCTTTCTGCCAATAGTCGCTTATATCTCACCCGAACTTCCTCCTCCCTTAGTTTATACACTTTCACCTCCCTCTTACTTGTTGTTGCCACCTTCCTCTTTTCCCATCTACCTCTTACTCTAACTGTAGCTACAACTAAATAATGATCCAGTATATCAGTTGCCCCTCTATAAACATGTACATCCTGGAGCCTACCCATCAACCTTTTATCCACCAATACATAATCTAATAAACTACTTTCATTACGTGCTACATCATACCTTGTATATTTATTTATTCTCTTTTTCATAAAATATGTATTACTTATTACCAAATTTCTTTCTACACATATCTCAATTAAATGCTCCCCATTTACAATTACCCCTGGCACCCCCAGATTTACCTACTACTACCTCCATAACATTTTTACCCACTTTAGCATTGAAATCCCCAAGCACCATTACTCTCACACTTGATTCAAAACTCCCCACGCATTCACTCAACATTTCCCAAAATCTCTCTCTCTCCTCTACACTTCTCTCTTCTCCAGGTGCATACACGCTTATTATAACCCACTTTTCACATCCAATCTTTATTTTACTCCACATAATCCTTGAATTAATACATTTATAGTCCCTCTTTTCCTGCCATAGTTTATCCTTCAACATTATTGCTACTCCTTCTTTAGCTCTAACTCTATTTGAAACCCCTGACCTAATCCCATTTATTCCTCTCCACTGAAACTCTCCCACCCCCTTCAGCTTTGTTTCACTTAAAGCCAGGACATCCAGCTTCTTCTCATTCATAACATCCACAATCATCTCTTTCTTATCATCTGCACAACATCCACGCACATTCAGACTTCCCACTTTGACAATTTTCTTCTTCTTATTCTTTTTAGTAATCTTTACAGGAAAAGGGGTTACTAGCCCATTGTTCCCGGCATTTTAGTTGACTTTTACAACACGCATGGCTTACGGAGGAAAGATTCTTATTCCACTTCCCCATGGATATAAAAGGAAAATTAATAAGACCAAGAACTATTAAGATAAAATTAAAGAAAACTCAGATGAGTGTGTATAAATAAATGTGTACATGTATGTGTAGTGTGACCTAAGTGTAAGTAGAAGTAGCAAGACATGCCTGTAATCTTGCATATTTATGAGACAGACAAAAGACATCAGCAATCCTACCATCATGTAAAACAATCACAGGCTTTCGTTTTACACTCACTTGGCAGGACGGTAGTACCTCCCTGGGTGGTTGCTGTCTACCAACCTACTACCTATAATATATATATATAAAATGTATAATATATATATATAAATATATATATAAATATAATATATAATATAATATATATACGTATATATATATATATATATATATATATATATATATATATATATATATATATATATATATATATATATATATATATATATATACAGTGGACCCCCGCTTAACGAACTTTTTTCACTCCGGTAGTATGTTCAGGTGCCAGTACTGACCGAATTTTTCCCCATAAGGAATATTGTGAAGTAGATTAGTCCATTTCAGACCCCCAAACATACACGTACAAACGCACTTACATAAATACACTTACATAATTGGTCGCATTTGGAGGTGAGCGTTAAGCGGGGGTCCACTGTATATATATATATATATATATATATATATATATATATATATATATATATATTATGTAATATTTATTTATTTATTTATTTATTTTAATGTTTGTGATATTTATATAATCCATCCCATGCAATAGGTTGGAGTATGCCTTGTCAGATAGATCTTGAAAGTGGTGTCCCTGATGCTCGGTCACTTAAAGATATTTAATTTTAGTGTTCACTTTTTTTCTGAAGCATATCCACTTCTGGTAATCTTTTATATCATATATTGTAAAACTTCCATCTTATCCATTCCATGGGAAAAACAGGTATTTTTTGTTCATATTATTAATTCAGTTTCTAATAGATTAAAATGTAATTTAGGTAAATTCTTTTTCTCAAGGTTTTGCAATGGAGACGGTTATATATGGAACAAATTTGAAAGAAGCTTTATTTTGACAATTAACTCTCAATAAGTTAACCCAGTATAATACAAGCAAACCTACCCTAACCTAAACCAGCTATAAAATTGCCTGTTAGGTTGGGTAACGTTTGGTTAGGTTGTATAAACAAATCTGTTTATTTTCGTAGGCATTAAATTTCAATACATATCTCAGTCGCATAATGCACTGAATACTTCAGAATTTACATAAAAGCACACATGGGCATAAAGTAAACGTTGATCCAAAATTCTATAAGGGGCAGCTGCCCTCTTGCATCTATAGTGGGTATGGCCTTGGAAGGTTTGACCTCTGACATGGTCAGTTCCTCTACCTATGCTTCTGTTACTGTTCCATTCTCACAATTTTCCTCATTTTGTCAACAGTGGATAGCTGTAGTTCATGGACAAATCTGCATCAATTTAAAGCACACGTCATAATGTTCTTGATATGTCTCTCTTTGTTTTTCATAAAAAAAAAAATCGGTGAAATGCACTTTTACAATAGTATGGACAAGTGTACATTTTATGTAAATGATTATCTTGAGTCTGCAGGTGGTACATGAATAACCCACAAGAATATTCTGTACTTTTTGTGGTATTTTATTTAGAATTTTCTTTGAGCTGTCAAATTGAACAAATGTTGAAACCAGTAATATTTCTTCTTGTTTTTTTTTTTAGTACCCCCTTAATTTTGCTTATTCTAGTATGAGTAAGTATTGTGCTAGTCTTGTTTATGATTACAATATTGACATTATTGCTAATAAAATATAATTAACCAATTATTTTTTTTGTTTTCTAGGCTTAAAGAGTTGGGTCTTCGTCTGAACTGGTCAGGCGGTGTTGGGGTGAGTGCGGTGGCAGGGCTGAGGGAAAATATCCGACAGGTGGCAATTGGGCCATCACACATTGCGGTCCTCACTGATGATGGCCGTGTGGCTCGTCTGGTCTTTTCTATCAACACAGATGCTTTGGATCTCAACAAAGCAGACCACAAACAGGGGTAAGCAAGTACAGTATTTTGCTGATCCAGTGGCATGTTCTTGGATATTGATTGAGAAATTGGCTAAATTACTTGGGGTAATACAGAACGTTAGACCAGAGCTTTTTAGAAACTACAACTTTCAAGGATTTACTCAAAAAAATTTTTTTTTCCAGAAAGTGGCATGTAAACTATATTTGATTGTGTATAATCATTTTCCCACTATAGTCACAATAGCCACAAGGCAGCAGAGATAGGCAATTACAATGCAGATTTCACTGGTTTCATGAGACTTTTACAGAACTTTACTTACATGAGAGATCAGCATTTTGGGGGGGGGGTATTTCTACTGTACTGTATTTTAGATTTTAGTTATTGCCTATGTGTTGTTAACTTTTTGTAGCTTCAAGAGCAGAGCTATGCTGTGGTGTCTCATCTTTGATATAATTTTTGTATAATTTTCTTAAAATCTGCAATGGTTGTACTACTGATTACCACCTCTTAAAATTTCGTCTTGGTCAACCACTGTTTGCAAAGAAAAATTTTGATATCCTTTTGGCTCCATGTTTTCTTCGGTTTCCAACTGTGGCCTCTTGCTGTTTCTGCTGCAGGTAGTAAGAAATATTCTCTATCTTCTCTTTAACCCTTACAGGGTCGGCAGGCCCTCTCCTAGACTTGTTCTCAGGGTCGGAAATTTTTCGAAAAAAATTATTTTTTCTTATGAAATGATAAAGAATGTTTTCCCGATCATAATGACACCAAAAGTATGAAAGTATGAATTATGCTCTCATGAAGTTAGTGGTCTCGATGATGTTTATGCACCGGCAATTTCGCCCACTTTGAGCCCTATTATCTGTCAATTCCAATGTACCAGTCGACAAAAATCATACCTATTTCACTTGAACTCCATTTTGTCTATCGAATGAGTACAAGAAACCACCCATTTACCGATTTCAACTAACCAGTAACTTGGTCAAAAATTGGCAATTTTGCCAATTTCACACAAATTTCAAAAGATGCCAATTTCCAAATAGGGTCCAGAATAAACAAGACAGACATTCCTGGCACTAAAATAACATTTCCTCTGTTGATTACTCACGTCCCCAGGCCTCTGCTATGTTTCTTTTGCTTTCCACTTTGAATTTTTATTCTCACAAAGAATAGAAGATTTGTGTTATGCAGACTACTGCATTCATGTAGAAATGGTATAAATAATATCAGCACACTTGTGAAAGAATATTACTCACCAGTTGTTGTGTATTGGACGCGTGGCATGATTTGTTTACCTTTGAACTTTGGCAGAAATCGAACATTTCTGCTACTTTGAGCTCAATTTCAAGGTACTTTTCATTGTGAAACCAATCAAAAATCATCTCAGTTTCCATAATATGTCTTCCCATTCTATAAAATGAGACCAGGAAAACTAGAATACAACCATAAATAGCATACGAAAATACACTGCAAAGTCGCTGTTTTAAACCAAAAACACGGTAGGAGTTTTTTTTTTTTTCATTATGCACTGTGTGCTGCAGGATTTTTTTATACTGTGCACACTGACCACATAGACCCATTCTTTCATATGTAGGCCTACCAGCTTTCTCTCGCTAGATTTGAAGGCGCTAGAACTTATGCGTACTAGTACGGCACCAACCCTGGCGTGCAAGCCGTACTAGTATGGCACCAACCCTGAAAGGGTTAAAATCCTTTGTGATATATGTCTGCACTTTTCCTTCTAATAGTCAGTGAAGGTATCTTAAGTGTTTTCAGTCTTGACTCATAACTTGCACTAATAGCCTTTTATAGCTCTCTAGATTTTAGCTTACCGTTTTTTTTTTTTTTTTTTTTTTTTTTTTTTTTTTTTTTTTTGTGTGTGTGTGTGTGTGTGTGTGTGTGTGTGTGTGTGTGTGTGTGTGTGTGTGTGTGTGTGTGTGTGTATACTTACCTAATTGTACTCACCTAATTGTGGCTGCAGGGGTTGATACTCGGCTCCTGGCTCCTCCTCTTCACTGACTGCTGTTGGGCCCTCCCACTTCCTGCTCCTTGAGCTTTATCATACCTCGTCTTAAAACTATGTATTGTTCCTACCTCCACTACATCGCTTGCCAGACTATTCATGTGTGGGTGGGTGTTTGGGTGGGTGGGTGGGTGTTTTGTCATCACAGATCTGTTGCATATTATAATTTTAGCCTAATATATATAAACAGCTGTTTATAACTTCTCTATACATATATTTGAAAGCTAATTTTTAATTTGCCACAATAGCATATGAATTTCTCATATCGATCTTCTGTTGAGTTTGTTAATACCTCCTAGGTAATTCTCTCAAATACTTTCAATAATTTATAAAGTATAGATACATACTCTAGTATTTCGGATGTCTAGAATGTTAAAAGCTAGTACAGTGGACCCCCTCCTTATGATCAGCTCCCAACTCGAACAGTTATGTAAGTGTATTTTTGTAAGTGCTTTTGTACGTGTATTTTTGGGGGTCTGAAACGGACTAATCTAATTTACAGTATTCCTTATGGGAACAGATTCGTTCGGTAACTGCACCCGAACAGACTTCTGGAATGAATTAATATCATAAGTCGGGGGTCCACTGTATTTGGAGAGCCCATGAATGTATATTTTTTAGAATTGGAAAATTTTATTTTTGTAATAAAATTTCATGTTGAATTTTGTATAGTACAGTGCTGAACTTTTGCTTATTTTCTTTTACTGATTTTTCAAGAAATTGCGGTGGGTGAAGTATTTATTAACCATGAAGTGTGACAGTGTTATTCTTGGCAGAAGCTGCAACAAGAGCAGCAGTCAGAGCAGCACCAAGTTGACAGCTCGCATGTCGACTGGGGGCCGCCGCATTGTCCGTACTACCTCTGGGTCTGGGGGAGTGCGTGGGCGTGGTGCTGGGGTCATTATGGGCTCATCTCGTCCCATGTTACCAGCACAGTATGTCCCAGAGGAACTGATATCGCAGGCCCAGGTGGTGCTTCAGGGCAGGAGCCGCAACCTTATCATTAGGGAATTGCAGGTATGATTGTTGTTATTTGTTAAATTATGATTTTCATGTCTTATCAAATGCTTATCTGATATTAGGTAATATAAATTTAGAAAGTTTATCATTTAAGGAAGACTAAAAATAGTAATAATGTAAGCTACCACCTCAATGAATCCCTCTTCTTACAAGAGGAAATAAGGTGTCCAAGATAATGTATGTATGTAGTATGCATGTATATGTATGTATGTAGTATGCATGTATATGTATGTATGTAGTATGCATGTATATGTATGTATGTAGTATGCATGTATATGTATGTAGTGTGCATGTATATGTATGCATGTAGTGTGCATGTATATGTATGCATGTAATGTGCATGTATATGTGTGTATGTAGTGTGCATGTATATGTATGTATGTAGTGTGCATGTATATGTATGCATGTAATGTGCATGTATATGTGTGTATGTAGTGTGCATGTATATGTATGTATGTAGTGTGCATGTATATGTATGTATGTAGTGTGCATGTATATGTATGTAGTGTGCATGTATATGTATGTATGTAGTGTGCATGTATATGTATGTAGTGTGCATGTGTATGCATGTATGTAGTGTGCATGTGTATGCATATATGTAGTGTGCACGTATATGTAGTGTGCATGTATGTATGTACTCACCTAGTTGAGGTTGCGGGGGTCGAGTCCGAGCTCCTGTGTGTGTGTGTGTGTGTGTGTGTGTATGTATGTATGCACTTTTCACAGTTTGCAATTGTTTTTGTTAATTGTGCTAAGAAGTATTCTTTATCAGTTATATGGTGTCTTCTTTTTTTTTTTTTTTTTTTTTTTTTTTTTTTTTTTTTTTTTTTTTTTTTTTTTTTTTATGCTGCATAGTGTTCACTCTTTTTAATTCCCATCAGGAAATGAAGACTTTCAGGGTTTTCAGTTGCTCTTCATGATATATTTTTTAATTGGAGAAATCATTATGTATAATTTGTTAACTTTTCAGTTTAATCACATTTATTTTCTTGGTGGAAACCCCACACTACTATTGCATATTAAAATTTTGGTTTGATGAATGTTGGTAATCTTTCACCAATTTCCACTCCTTCAATTCTAGATACTGTGTATTTTTTTTGCATTGTTGTTGAAGAAGCTTATCTACTTTATATATTTTTGTTTTATTATCATATAGAAAGCTAATATCATATTAACAGAAAATGAAAGTTCAGTGTGTTTTGTTGTAACATGCTAAGTAATAAAATGCAAAAAATATTATGCAGTGTAAGTAATTTTAATGTGTGTGTGTACTCGCCCAGTTGTGGTTGCAGGGGTCAAGTTACAGCTCCTGGCCCCACCTCTTCACTGGTCACTACCAGGTCATTCTTCCTGCTCCATGCACTTTATCATACAGCTTCTTAAAGCTTTTTATGGATCCTGCCCCCACTATATCACTTCCCAGACTGTTCCACTTCCTGACAACTCTGTGACCAAAGAAATACTTCCTGACATCCCTGTGATTCATCTGAGCCTTCAACTTCCAACTGTGACCCCTTGTTGCTGTGTCCCATCTCTGGAACATCCTGTCTCTGTCCGCCTTGTCGATTCCTCACAGTATTTTATATGCCGTTATCATATCCCCCCCATCTCTCCTGTCTTCCAGTGTTGTCAGATTGATTTCCCTTAACCTCTCCTTGTAGGACATACTTCTTAGCTCTGGGACTAGTCTTGTTGCGAACCTTTGCACTTTCTCAAGTTTCCTTGTGAGCTTGGCTAAGTGTTGGGTCCAAACTGGTGCTGTATACTCCAATATGGGCCTAACGTACACAGTGTACAGGGTCCTGAATGATTCCTTATTAAGATGTTGGAATACTGTTCTTAGGTTTGCTAGGCGCCCGTATGCTGCAACAGTTACTTGGCTGATGTGCGCCTCAGGAGATGTGCCTGGTGTTATGCTCACCCTAAGATCCTTTTCCTTGAGTGAGATTTGTAGTCTCTGGCACCTTAGACTGTACTCTGTCTGCTGTCTTCTTTGCCCTTCCCCAGTCTTTATGACTTTGTACTTGGTAGGGTTGAACTCCAGGAGCCAGTTGCTGGACCAAGCCTGCAGCCTGTCCAGATCCCTTTGTAGTTCTGCCTGGTCCTCGACCAATTGAATTCTTCTCATCAACTTCAAGTCATCTGCAAACTGGGACACTTCGGAGTCTATTCCTTCCATCATGTCATTCACAAATACGTACCAGAAACAGCACCGGTCCTAGGACTGATTCCCTGTGGAACCCTGCTTATTACAGGCACCCACTCTGACACCTCACCATGTGTGTGTGTGTGTGTGTGTGCGCGCATGCGTGTGTGTGCTGAAAGTATATATATCATTCATTATGAACATTAATATTTTCTCATTTCTCTGAAACCTGTTCTGTAGCTTAATATTAAAGGTTTTTACTCTTGTATATATGTTGTCAAGGGTAAAAACCTTATTTCTTTTAAAGGTACGATACTTAAAATGTAAAACGTGGTTTTTAATGTATAATGGGTGTGTATTTGTGTTAATCATATTATAATATATGTGATAATACATATAAACCACAACAGAGAACCAACCTTGATGTGAACCTGGCGGTGAACAATTTATTGTCACGTGACGATGAAGACGTTGAGGAGCCAGAGGAGAGTGGTGATTCCTATGTGCCAGAAGACCTCATTTCCCTCCTAGATGCTGGCATTTCTGTTGCTGCCGACCATCCCTCTGTTATAATCGATGCAGATGCCATGTTCTCCGATGATATGTTTGGGTATTCTTCAGTTCGCAGGTGAAGGAAAAATTTTGTTAATGTAAATTTTGTTTTGTAGTGTGTTTGTATTGTTTTTAAAGTTTTTATAGTGTTTTTGTAATAGCTTGCATTATTTTCCTGCAGTGTTTGTCACATTTTTGTAGTATTTTTAGTGTTTTATTGTATTTTTGTAGCATTTTTAACCCTTTCACTGTCGAGAGCCCTGATCACAAACTTGCTCTCAGTGTTGAAATATATATATATATATATATATATATATATATATATATATATATATATATATATATATATAATTATATATATATATATATATATATATATATATATATATATATATATATATATATATATATATATATATATATATATATATATATATATATATATATATATATATATATATATATATATATATATATATATATATATATATATATATATATATATATATATATATATATATATATATATATATATATATATATATATATATATATATATATATATATATATATATATATATATATATATATATATATATATATATATATATATATATATATATATATATATATATATATATATTACTTTTTCTTACCAAAATCTTGAGAATACTTTTCTGAGTGTTTTAAAAGAAATAAAAGGATTTACGATCAGTACTTTCCGAGATATAGAGATGTGAAGTTGACAAAGTGAACTGCTTATGGCAACATCGGCGACTACCGCTCACTCAGTAATATTGTTTTTACTTTTATTCTATTTTTTCGTTTCTAATATTTTATTTTTTCAAGTAACTCTTGTGGTCTGAGAGACCAATATAATGCATAGTGTATATATATCCACTCGTATGCAACACAATAACTGCATGAACATTGTTATCATTATATTGTTAACAAAACTTGTTTACACAAACCCACGCTGCCTTCCCCACCCACACTGTCTTCCCCACCACCCATGCTGCCTTCCTCCCCATCCACACTGTCTTTCCCACCACCCATTCTGGAAATAAGTCTCTGATTTTTTTGGGTTATCCCAAGTTCTCTACACATGCTACTATATATGATAATCTATCTAACTGTATTTGTGTACATCTTCCAAACCACCCATGCTGTCTTCCCCACCCACACCATCTTCCCCACTATCCACACTGCCTTCCCCACCACCCATGCTGCCTTCCCCACCACCCATGCTGCCTTCCCCACCACCCTTGCTGCCTTCCTCACTACACATGCTGCCTTCCCCACACCCACACTGTCTTCCCACCACCTATTCTGGAAATAAGTCACTTTGACTTTTTTGGGTTATCCTAGGTTCTCTACACATACTACTATGTATCTGTATTCGTGTATACCTGAATAAACTTTCACACCGTCTTCCCAACCACCCATGCTGTCTTCCCCACCCACATCACCTTCCCCACCATCCACGCTGCCTTCCCCACCACCCACACTGTCTTCCCTTTTCACTATCTGTATCTGGTGTCCTGGGCATTGCTTTTAGTCACAAACTCCTCAAAACCATGAAATTCATCTTCACTGGCACTTCCATCTGTGTTAGAACTATCACTTGGGAAGGGAAGAGTCCCAAGTTTGCCGGGGAGTAAAGTATTTCTTACCACTAGGCATGGTGAACATGAACAAGGACTACTGAAATGGCATTTCCATAATGCACCACTTGCTCCCCGATTTGTTTTTATACTGCGCACACTGACCACACAGACCCATTCTCTCACAAGTAGGTCTACCAGCTTTCTCCCGCTAGATTTGAAGCCGCTAGAATTTTGGCGTAGTACTACGACACCAACACTGGCTTTCAAGCCGTAGTACTACGGCACTGACAGTGAAAAGGTTAATTATAATGGTTACAGGATTTTCTTTTTTTTTAATCAAGGGGTCTTACTTTACTAGGCTAAAAATAGTGTGATTTCTGCTGATTAGGAACTGGAGTTTATGTATGTGTATACCTGTTAAAGTTTATGGGGGTTGAACTCCAGCATTTGGTACTTCCTTTTAATTTTTGTGTGACTGATACCAAATAGCTCAGTCATGTCTTTTTGAAAATCTGATGGAATGAATTTCAGTTGTATCATTGCTCAGGTCATTTCACTTTTTTACCACAATTTAATTGAAGAAATTATTTTGAGATCTCTCTCATTTGGATATGTAATTTCCAACCCTGGCCTTTTGTAATACTGTTATACAAGATAAAAACATACTTTGCCACACCCCTAGACTAAGCTATTTTTTTTTTCCAATGAACCTGCCATATTCCACCGAGGCAGGGTGACCTAAAAAGAAAAACGAAAGTTTTTCCTTTTAAAATTTAGTAATTTATACAGGAGAAGGGGGTTACTAGCACCTTGCTTCTGGCAGCTAAGTTGTTCATCATGGCAAAAAACAGAGGGTACACTACACATTGATAAACTCTGTAGGTGGGGAAGTGGAGTAATATTACAGTGGATAGTGAACTGATGTGACCTGAGGACAAAAACGCGCAACATCAGTGACCTATCGTAGACCTTCATTTGTCAGTGAAACATAGTAGAAACCACCTAGCCTCAGGCCATTTAAAAATTAATGTGTGGTGTAAATATTATGCAGAAAATTCGGAGTGTGGAAATTAGGAGAAGGTGTGGAGTTAATAAAAGTATTAGTCAGAGGGCAGAAGAGGGGTTGTTGAGGTGGTTTGGTCATTTAGAGAGAATGGATCAAAGTAGAATGACATGGAAAGCATGTAAATCTATAGGGAAAGGAAGGCGGGGTAGGGGTCGTCCTCGAAAGGGTTGGAGAGAGGGTGTAAAGGAGGTTTTGTGGGCAAGGGGCTTGGACTTCCAGCAAGCGTGCGTGAGCGTGTTAGATAGGAGTGAATGGAGACGAATGGTACTTGGGACCTGACGATCTGTTGGAGTGTGAGCAGGGTAATATTTAGTGAAGGGATTCAGGGAAACCGGTTATTTTCATATAGTCGGACTTGAGTCCTGGAAATGGGAAGTACAATGCCTGCACTTTAAAGGAGGGGTTTGGGATATTGGCAGTTTGGAGGGATATGTTGTGTATCTTTATATGTGTATGCTTCTAGACTGTTGTATTCTGAGCACCTCTGCAAAAACAGTGATAATGTGCGAGTGTGGTGAAAGTGTTGAATGATGATGAAAGTATTTTCTTTTTGGGGATTTTCTTTCTTTTTTGGGTCACCCTGCCTCGGTGGGAGACGGCCGACTTGTTGAAAAAAAAAAAAAAAAAAAAAATTAGATTATGAATGAATCCGTTTGTGCCTTTTGTTTAATAGGGGAACTGTGGATAATTCTTACAAACTTCAAACAAGAAGTTCTATACACTGCTTTGAAAATGTCAGTCCACAAGTGGATAATTGGTGATTGTGCAAGGGATTTCTTACATAGTAATTCTATCAGAATAGCCTTTTTGGTGAGGTGGTACTAGATTTCACTAGATGCTAAGATTGTTGCACCTTTTTTTTATGCTCAAGCTTAATATGGTGACATTTAAATCTTCAGTCGATCTGGTGGAAGCCGTGGGCGAGCAGGTGAGAGAGATCGTGAGGGTTCTGCTGGATCTACTGGCTCGGAACACCGTGCAGACAGAGAACTTAGGTGGCGTGACCGTCACTACTCGGGACCCCGTAAGTGGCTCTCGAACGCGCTGCTGTCGGTTAGAGTCACGCAACCCCATACAGGTTTGTTTATACCAGGCTGAATAAGCTAAATGAGGTTTGTTTGTTTTGGGATAAGTATACTTAAAATTGTTTTTTTTGTAGCTGATGAAAAATAATACAGCAAAGTTCTTTTAATAGAAGGGTGTAAACCGTTCCTCAGTTGTGGGGATAATTTGTGATTGAAATTTAAGGTGAAAAACATAATTAAGTGAAAATCATTTTGTCTTTTACCAGTACGACTGTGCATAGTATCTATACTACAACTTACGTTTTATATGTTATGAGAAAGAAATTATGAGGATGGACTTTTGAGTTTGTGAGGGATGGCCTATAGCAAGCATTTAGTACAACCAGTCAGATTGAAAAATACTTATGTCCTTATACAAATAATGATACTCTGGTACAGAAAGTAATGTGATGAACACACTTAGCTCAAATAGTTAATTAAGACCTACTCAAAGTCCAGATCTGCAAAGACACCTGATCTGAGAAGTGTGACATAAATTGTCATGATGTTCCCACGTGAACAACCGAGTCTGGCTGGTAACCCATTGGTTGTTATGCCATTGCCCTTGATTCGTGTCGCAGTGCTCAGAGTGCACTTAGTGTTTAGACATGACATTTTTTAATCAAACCACGGAACGGGTGGGATTTGAACCCCTGGCAAGCGAATCATAAAACTCACGGCCAGTGCCTAAGCCACTGAACTAGCTGAGTCATGACTTATTTTTTTAAAATAACTACATTAGTCTATAGTCTCCTGTTCTAAACATAGCAGTAAAAGGCATGATACTGCTATGGATTTGACCTTTAAAAAGTAATGAATGAAAAGTCTTCATAAATAAAGGAGAGGAGGAAGACAATGAAAAAAATGTAAGGGAGAATATAATAAAGAAATTTGTAATGTAGCTACAAAGTTGTATTAACACCTACATACAGAGTTTTGGAGAGGGCACTGATTTGTGATAGTAACTGTTACCATGTTTAAATTTAAGATGAACAGTTTTCACTTTTTTCTTCGTAATAGTGTAAATGTATAGCTTGCACTGGTATTTTAAAAATATTTTTATGAATAACTTATTGTACTGTTATTGTCTTGGCACATGACTGTTAGTGGAAGAAAAATAGACAAAAAAAAACAAACATAATTCAATGGCAGCACAAGAAGTTGGTGTGAACTCAAGAATATCTTTAATAGAAATGATCTGTTTAGTTTTCAAATGCAATAATTTTGTAACTGTTACAGAAACGGGAAAGAAAAAAGATTCCCTTCTACCAGATGCCATTGATGTGGCAGACAGTCTGCAGTACTGGCCAGAGAGACAAGGAAACCAGTCAGTCCCACGGTTCTCACACATCGCTGCTCTCCATTCTGAACTGGTGGCCGTGTCTACCACAGGGCAGCTGTACCAGTGGCGTTGGGCAGACAAAGATCCTTACGTGCACCCTGAGGTATTGAATTCTAAACTGATTTTGTTTACCCCTTTATTTATATTATTTATTAAATGTTTGCTACATTTTTGGAAAACATGTAAACTGAAGTATTTGCACCTCATGGCAAGGCAGTGATAGTGAATGATGGTAAAGGTGTTTCTTCTTTTTCAGGTCACTCTACCTTGGTGGGAGATGGCCATTGTGTTTAAAAAAAAAAAAAGACAAGTGTGTTTTAATGTTTATTAATGTAGGCTTATCTTTCTGGGCATCAGCTACCAAGTGTGCATCATCCAAAAGCAGTGCCTCTTGGACTAGCTGGGGAGAGAGTGGTGGCCATTAGTGCTGCTGGTGTCAGGTGCAGTGTTGCAACAGAATCTGGTCGTGTGGCTACTTGGCTTGATGAGACCTTAGCTGATGTAGCTACTAAACTAGAACAACCTGCACAAACATTTCCAGAGGTATGATTGTGATGTCTTTTCTTATTGTAGGTATAATTTCCCAGAATTTATGGGAAAATGTACAGTGCCTTTCATTATACAGTAATGTAAGTGGGCTTTATTTTTACTTAAGACTGTTGTAAACTGCCTACTTAAATTCATATTTGTTGTTTTATATTGTTCTTTATTATATTTTTGGTTGAAAGTTTTCTATATATTGGGGTTCTTGGCTTATCCTAAATACATAATTTCATTCCAGTGTAAATGGTGCAAAAAAACTTTGTTTAAAATATATTCTTCACGTCATGGAAGATATCTTTATATTGGTGAAGTGCTCTTGGGACAAGGAATTGGACCTCCCCTTCCCTTGGATCAAACTTATTTATATGCCATACCCCAGGCACTATTATTAATGATGAATTGCTGTACTTGCCTATTTGGTATCCTCATCTCATAGGAATGTAAAATGGAAGCTTGTTGAGTTTTGCACTTTGGCAGTATTGCTGATCTATTGTTTATTGTAATCACTTAAAGAGGGCAGGTAATTTTTAGAAATTTTTATTCATATTCAATATGCACTTTAATTTCCTACAAGTCTACCTTTTCACAAGTGACTGGTCATTCTACCTAATGAATGTTCATTACTTTCCAAAGTTCCCTTCATGCTTTGTGCTCTTGTTTATAAAATAAATCATAAAATATAGCTTGGTTTATTTATAACTTTTTTTTGTAATTCTAGTTACAGAATGACCGCATATTGTCGCTTCACACTTGTCAGCTGTACACGTGTGCCTGGTGTGAATCTGGGTCACTCTTCTGGTGGGGGGTGTTGCCATTTAACCAACGGAAAAAACTTTGGGAAAAATTTCGCAGCAAAAGTCGCAAACAACGTTCAGAGATCACAGAGGGAGTTCAGGTAAGTCACTATTTTTAACTGGCTTACTTCTTCTTTTAAAACAATTTAAAATGTAATGTTTATTTTACCACAGTCAGCAGTGTTAAAAACAAAGCTGTATAATTCTCACATATCACATGAAGTGAAGTAATTATGTACCATCAAGAAGTTACAGCAGGGCTGACTAACCATTTTGTGCAAGTGGGTTATATTAACATTTCAGATTTGTATGGAGCTGCACTTGAAAAAAAGTAAAAAGCAGAAGTGGGTATTTAACAACTCGCATTTGAACCAAATAAACTTGAAAATCAATGACTTATTTATTGTTAACATCATGATCATTGTCAGTTGACCCTGATTTGAAATAAGCCTTTATGTGCAATCTGTATATCATTGAAGTATAATGCATCCTAAGGGCCATGAATTTGTGGTCTTTGAGTTATATGGTATAAGCTACAGTATTGTTCATAAATTGCAGGTGGGAATGCGATCATCACCGATGTATCACTCTGGAGCTTTGGCATTCTCAACATCTGGTGGTGTTCCCAAGATTGGTCAGCTTCTGAATGCTGCCTGGAATCTCAGTGATACATGCAGGTCTGTTTGACTCTTAGTAAATATTCCTTTCAAGGGTGTTCATTGTTTTATTAAAATGTATTTTCTTATTTTCTCATTACTTGTTACTTTGCTAATTTTTTATATTCAGTTTTACAGGTATTACTTAAACATGTATTTGTTGTTTGGCACTATCATGCACTATAAATTTGCAGCACTAGGACTTATCTGGGAAAAGTAATACATGTATGAATTATGTTAAATTTTGTATTTTTTATATCCATATACTGAAGTTTATCTTTCTTGCTTCTGTAGTTTTTTTTTATAAACAGATGTGTATTGACCATATACATTTTGAATGCCTAGATGCCTTGTCTTGAAAAGCTTGTATAATATATTTTCCTATATTTAAAAAATAATTGGAACTATATTGAACAAAAAGGCTCAATACCATGATTGGAACAATATGCAAATAACCTGCACATAGGAGAGAAGAGCTTACAAAAGACGTTTCAGTCTGACTTGGACCACTTATAAAATTGAGCAGCGTGATTTTTGTAAATGGTCCAAGTCGGGCTGAAATGTCATTGTAAGCTCTCCTCTCCTATGTGCAGGTTACTTGTGTATTGAATTATATTCTTGATTTATTAACAAAAATGCTGAAAATTTTAATTTGACAAATGATGGCAAAACATGATTTGATATGGTTTGTTTCAGATTCAAAATTCTTCCTCCTGGTGGGGTGATAAGTGGAGGCAACAGTGGAGGGTCAAGTGGTGGTGGTAATGGTGTAGGTGGGTCAAGCAACAGCACCACTTCAGGTTTCCAGACTAGTAGTAGCGGCTCTTCCATTACACAAAGGTGAGATAGGTTTTCTTTGAATTTCTACCTTAAAAGTTTTGATGTTTCTTTTATTTTGTAAAATAATAGTGGTACCTCGGGATATGAACAGCTCAAAGCTTGAACAGTTGTGTAAGTGTATTTATGTAAGTGCTTTCGTAAGTGCATTTTTGGGGGTCTGAAACGGATTAATCTAATTTACATTATTCCTCATGGGAAAAAAATTCATTTGGTATCGGCACTCGAACAGCTTTCTGGAACGAATTATTTTCGTATCCTGAGGTACCACTGTAGTTTGTATTGTATTATGTACAAGGAAAATGCTGTACTGTGCATCTATTTGCTTATATTGGCTAAACTAGGTGTTAGTGACTACATTGTCACCTTTAAATGCATACAGAAATCTTTTCAGTTTTAATTAAGAAGTTATCAAAGAATGAAAAGAGATTTAAATTAAAGTGTGTATCTACACACTTGGACATACAGCAGGGATGTTTGAGCATGTTAAGACAGGAGTGAATGGAGATGAATGGTTTTTGGGACTTAACGAGCTGTTGGAGTGTGAAGGGATTCAGGAGAAACTGGTTAGCCGGACTTGAGTTCTAGAGGTGGGAAGTACAATGCCTGCACTTTAAAGGAGGGGTTTTGGATATTTGTTGTTTGTAGTGACATCTGAACTGTCATATCTGAGCACTTCTGCAAAGACAGTGATTGTGTGAATGATGGTGAAAGGTTTTTTTTTTTTTTTTTTTTTTGGGTCACTCTACCTCGATGGGAAATGGCCGATGTATTAAAAAAAAAAGTCTGCACTTCAAAAATGTTAGTGCTGTTGAATAATTACTTTGATTCATATAAGCCATGCATATTGTATGTATTGATGTTGAAAGGAAGTTGGTAACCTTCTTTTAATAATTTTTGTAGTGGCATAACGAACAACAGCAGTGGTAGCAGTATCACTAACAATAGTGGAAGTGGTGGAGGGGAAAAGAAAACCTTGTCATCAGAAGTGTTGGGGTCAGCAACCAAAATACTGAAGTGTGGGGATAGCAAGGAATCTTCTGATAAGTTGGACATGCCACCCCCACCATCTCCTGCATCCAGTACTTGCTCAGACACAGGTCTCTGATGCCAAATTTTCTAGGTTTTTACTAGTGTTTTCTATTTCAAAGTGTAAATATTTGAAAGCATACCTTCTTCTAGCAAGGTCTGAATCATATTTGTACATTAAATTTTATTAATGCTAATAGTGATATGCATTATTTCTGTCATGCTTTTTAAATTTAAGATTTGATTATTTGATGACAAATTGTGACAAGTAATTTGACTTGTATAAAGGTTTAGTTTAGTTTTAAGTGCAGCAAAATAACATTTTAATGTTTAATTAGGATCAATAACATCTCCTGCTTCATACAAACGTGGAAAACGACCAGTGCCTCGTGATGAAATGGAGCGATTTGATGAGGAAGAATGGCCTTTGAGAGATGTAATATTTGTAGAGGATACAAGACCAGTACCAATTGGGGAGGTTCTTGCTGTTGATGGGAATCAAGTAAGTCTTTTCTTTCTATGGGGTTATCTTACTTTGCTCATTTTTATGCATTAGTTTTATAGTAAAGGGGATCGAGCATGCTATGTATTGCAGCTCTGTTATTTGACTGTCACGTGTTATTACTTCCTTAGAAAAAAATGGATTTTTATATATTCACATTTGGTGAACAGTTGTGTGTGTACAGTTTGGCATGTACAGTTGTTTTTGAAAAATACATCACCACATATTTTTCTTAAAAAATAATAAATGCGTTCATTGAACTATGAGCCAATCTTGCCTGTAATTCAGGAGAAAAGTAGATAAAATGGCTCAAGAACTAAAGCTCTCAAACACTTGTATTCCAGATCATCAAAATCATGGACAGGTAATTTGCTGTGCTACCTTGATGATGAAATACATTATGCAAGAAAGCAATGGAAATGCAGATTAATTTAAATTTACATCAGATTGTTAGTTTCCCATGAAAGACTGATTTGAAAATTACACGTCACTCTTTACAGGTGGTTGTGGTACCTCAGACGAAGGAGGGTAAAGGTAACCTACGTGTGATCCACCGAGATCAGTTGCAAGTGATTCGTGCTGGGGGAAATCCTCGTGTTCCAGACTGTTATCAGAAAACACCCAAGCGTATTCCAGTGACAGAGCAAGGCCAAATCCTAACTGTGGCAGTGGATGGTAGAGGTACAATGATACTTAATTTTTTTAGCTCTGTTAACTTGGAAAGTAGTGTAATTTGCTTTTTTAGCTAGTTTCTAGAATAGCCCACAACTTTATTATTATTAATATGGGATGGGGGTTATTAGTTTTGTTAGCTAGCTCGAGGGTACCTGCCAGTAAGCAGAGGTTAAATACCGCTACTCTAGAGCATAGACTGGTGTTGCTTTAGTCTTTAGAACAAATTTAGCTGTTCAAGGTGCAAAACCTCATAGTTGTAAACATAGAAATTTGTAATTTTTCCTTGAGGTTTTAGTGTACAGTGTATCAATTCTTTTTCCATAATTTTCTTTTTTTTAGCCAATACCTTGCCACTCCATGAAGGTGATGAAACTTCCTAAGCAGTGGGTACTCTTACTAATTATTTATCTACTCTATACCATGAATTTTTGGTATTGCTAGGGTAGGATGTAAGTGTGTAACATTTGATAATTTTAAAATTTAAGCCATGAAGTTAAACGTCATTTTTTTTCTTTTTGCATGGGTATTTTTTCAATAGGGATACATGCCATCGTTAAGAATGGAAGTCGTCTGACTTACGTCATTTACAATCTGAGTTCTGGGAAGGCTGAGCAGGAATGTGTGTTCCCTACTGATAGTACAGCATTTATGGGATCTGAGCCTTCTAGCATATCCTTAACAATAACAGGAGAGGTATGTTGATAAATGATTATACGAAAATGTCTAATGATTGTCTCTTACTCCAATTTTGTTGAACACTATATATATAATATATTTATGTTTTATAAACTACCTACTATGTACATTATTTTCCTTTCTTCTGTATCCCCCTTCCTTTGTCTCCTCTTCATCCTTTCCTTCCTCTCCATCCACTCTCTTTATTCCACTTCCTTTTTAACCTCCCCCCTCTATCCTTCACCTACATCTGCATCCACTCCTCTTTATTCCCTTTCCTTCCACTCTATCCACTTCATTCCCTTTCCATTCTATCACATTTCCATTCAGTACTCTTTCTCTCTCTGTCTGTCTCTGTCTCTGTTTGTCTCTGTCTGTCTCTCTGTCTCTGTCTCTGTCTGTCTGTCTCTCTGTCTCTGTGTCTGTCTGTCTGTCTGTCTGTCTGTCTGTCTGTCTCTCTGTCTCTCTGTCTCTCTGTCTCTCTCTGTCTGTCTCTCTCGGTCTCTGTCTCTGTCTCTCTGTCTGTCTCTGTCTGTCTGTCTCTCTGTCTCTCTGTCTGTCTGTCTGTCTCTCTCTCTCTCTCTCTGTCTGTCTCTCTCTCTCTCTCTCTGTCTGTCTCTCTCTCTCTCTATTCATCTAATCCTCCCTTTCTATCTAATTCTACAACTTCTAGTCTACCTATCCTTCTTGTATCTCTTCCATTTTCCCCTCTTTTATGTCTCCCTTTCTTTGTCTTCCTCATCCTCTATTCCTCTTCACACTATACCTGAGGGGCTGATTAAGTAGTGATGAATGGAGAAGTGGAACATTTGTGTTAGCTGCATGGCAGCCCTCAACTGTCATCTGTGTGTATGCTTAGCAATATCAGATCAATTTGGCTGTAATATTGTATCTTTGTTTCATGGTTTCATGTGAATGTACTCTGGGTCATTACTGTTTGAAATGTACATACATTATGTTTTTGTGGGACAGAGAGAGTGAGCGAGTGTATACTCTGGATGTTTACCGTGCAGAACTATATATGCTTGAAATTTTAACATGTGGATTTGTTTTTGTTTTCTTAAAATAAAACTTGAGATCTTTCTCCCAGATATGAATTTTTAATGCTTTAAATGGTATTTCAGTACTATATAGCAAATTTGATGTACTAAAGAGGTTGAGCATTTCTTTGGTCACTTATTTGTGCATGAAGGGAAGTCTCAGTTTTTATACTAAACTGAATAAGTTTTCAAAATTATTGCTCAGATGAGAATAATTTTTTTTTATTGTAAACTAGCCTAGTAGCCCTAATATTATATGGAAATTTTACCTAAGAAAAGTCTGCCCCTTTTAACCATCACCATAGCAGTGAATGACTCCATTAATCAACTCATCTTGCTCCATTCTTTCTACACCACCACCACTATTTCAACAACTCTGCTTTTTTAATTATACTCTACTGTCACACCTTCTGTCATTCCTTGTTCTCTGCATATTATATTGTTACCTCTGTATTATAGCTACATATATATACAGAATGCCTAATTTTAACATGAATGGTCATATGTTCCTGAAGATCCATAAGGTGTGAATGATATACTTCCATTTAACTTCTAGAGTGAGAATGTAGGTGTACTGCGTGATGGGAACAGCACAATATACCCCCTTAGTAAGGACTGTGTGGACTCGATCAAGGATCCTCACTGGCCGGACTTACCACCTGTGTCTTGCTTAGGAGTGGCCACACACTTCCTGCATGGGGCAGGTGCCCATCAAAAGAATCATGTTGCCTTGCTTGTCCTAGCGCTCAAGACTCAAACGCTGATGCCCAAAATACTCCGGTGTGACCCTGAAGGTGTTAGACAAGTTTTGGCACTCATTGAAAATGATACTCCAGGTATGTTCTACAAATTTATATACACTTATACACGTGGCTTGGAAATTAGTAGAAGGTGCGGAATTACTAAAAGTATTATTCAGATGGCTAAGGAAGGGTTGTTGAGGTGGTTTGGACATTTTAGGTACCCCTTGCAATTCTTTGGATCAAACCTGATTACCTACTGGTTTAGCCCTTATAAATGTAATAATAATAGTGTCTTTTGTTTCAGATGGTGTTTCAAGTTTAACAACCGAGTCAATAGTTGAGGAGAAGTGTGATGGAAATCGTAACATTCTTCATGCTTGTATATCCACTTGTTGTCCAGTTACAAGTAAAGAAACCGAAGGGGAGTCAGTGTTAGAGAAAGACCCAATCTTAGGCACTTTTGCTTGGCCACCAAGTTCCTCAGACACGCTGAATGACTCTACTAATGCAGCTGGACCAGATGATGACCTTATGACCCCGTCCTCTTCCAAAACCACACCAGGACCTAGCATGCCAACACTAGGTTCTTCGGACCCAAATGAACGCAGATCCTACTCGTTAACCATACTTCGAACAATCTGTGACAGTCCTGCGCTGACGCAACATCTGCGTAGTTTATTAGTTGCTCGTGATTCTAATGGTTTTACACCTTTCATGTTGGCTGTTTCTGGCCGAGCATACCAGGCAGCCCTAATCCTTTTTGATGTGATACATCGTGTAGCTCATGACAGTGCCATAGACGCTGAAAGTGAGCGTCGGGCTGTCACCCAAATGATATTTCCCAGAGGTAGCAACCCTGATGATTCCCCTCTTCATGTTCTTTGCTATAATGACACTTGCTCCTTTACCTGGACAGGAGCTGAACACATTAACCAGGACATTTTTGAATGCCGGACTTGTGGGCTTGTAGGGTCCCTGTGCTGTTGTACAGAGTGTGCACGAGTTTGCCATAAGGGTCATGACTGCAAGCTTAAGAAAACCTCCCCAACTGCATACTGTGATTGCTGGGAGAAATGCAAATGCAAAGCCCTCAAATCTGGTCATCAGACTGCGCGTTTTGATCTTTTGTCACGTCTCATAACAGAAACAGATCTTGTGAACATTGCCAATGGAAGGGGGGAGAATCTTCTTCTTTTTCTTGTACAAACTGTTGGGCGCCAAGTGACAGAACAGAAGCAGTGGTCTAGGTAAGTTGTGTTTTGTTCTGTTGAGCAGTTAACAGCTTCCATTAAATGTATTAGTTTATGGTTTACAATAGAAAGTGTATATAGATGGCAAATAGGACTTTCTCAAAAAAAAAAAAAAAAAAAAAAAAAAGGAACATAAGTAATTGTTCTGTTGGTGCTACATGTTACTAGGAAGACGTTTTCTCTTAAGTGTTCAAGGGTAGTTTTGCTATCTAGAGCTAGAAATGTGTACCTAATACTGTACTTGCCAAAGTAAGTGTAAGGCTTCTTTCTCATAAGGCAGGATTGTTCCTGTACAGTATAGCCCAGTGTTCCCTTCTAAAGTCTTGTGAACAGCTTCTTCCATACTATTATGGGGCTTACTGAGCCTGTAAGCCAGAGGAGGTCAATATCTCTATTTGTGTTCACTTGAAAGGTTTCTAGCGAGATTTAGAACAACGAAATTGATTACTAAAGAAGGTAGGAAGTGCTACAATCACTGGAAGTTAAAGAATGCACAATAGATTTAAGTGCCAGTGATCATTGGACCCCACAAACTTGGCTCTGAACCTGTAGGTATGAATAGGTAATTATGCACATTGATACTGAACCCAGTCCACAGTAATTCTTCTGAAAGTCTTTTTGTTTTAATGAACATGATTCTTCCAGTAGTTTATGTGCCATTTGATCAGTTTTTACTGTAGTCCATCTCTCCCTTTTACCATCTTCACTCTTACTTCCTCACTATTTATGCCACACTACCATTACAGCAAGATTTCTCATTTTCAGTGTTTTCGTAATCACCTCGCATAGCCTTCTAATATAATAAGTATCAGATATTCTTATACTTATTATATTTTGTAAACTACTTTCACATCTTCTCATTTAAGTTTTATATGCCAGTGATATGTTTGACAATTGTTCATGGGTGTCGAGAGAAAAGTTTGTGATCATGACAACATAGAAATAACTACCTCTGTTGACTCCATTGGACTCCAGGGCTGAGTTATATTTAATATTTCTTTGCTAGGCTTTGACATTTCGTGTGATATAAATGAAGAAAAACTACAAGATGCTTGCAGTACCTAATCATTCTTCCGAGCCAGGTATGGCCTTGCTCTGTTATGTTTTGTTAAGATAACTTAGGACACTTGAATTACTTGAGCCAGTGTATCATTTAATATTATTATTCTATGAGCTGTCAACAATGTCCAAGGATCCAGCTACTTCTACTGTAATAATTGTGGGTACTAGGCAGAACCCTTAAAAAAACAGTGCATTACCCAGATATCGCATGACTCCTACAGGTTTAGCGCTGTCTCATGAATATATTATTAATATTAGGTGAATGTATTCTGAGCACCTCTGCAAAAACAGTGATTATGTGTGAGTGTGGTGAAAGTGTTGAATGATGATGAAAGCATTTTCTTTTTGGGGATTTTCTTTCTTTTTTTTGGGGTCACCCTGCCTCGGTGGGAGACGGCCGACTTGTTGAAAAAAAAAAAATGTATTGTCTAGTGTTACAGGTGTGTGTCATGACTGTATGGCAGTATTTAACCTAATGATGCAAATGAAGTTCTGGCAGACACTGAAAGATATATTTTTAATGTAGTGGTAGTAGTTATAGAATGAAATTCAGTGTTTTTGGTTAAATATCTCAGGTGCGTAATTTGAGAAAAGCATTTGCTTTCATTACACCTTAAGCCTAGTTTGAAAATGCAGGATGGGCAATTTAATGATCATGTGTGGTGTTAGGAAATTTGATGGAATAGGAAATGACAGTAGTCTATGGAATTAAAAATGGATGTTAATCCTGTACAGTATTTGTTGAAGGAAACATCACAAGAGTTTGAGGATAGGGCAAGCAGGAAGCAGTCAAAAAAGAGGGGCAGATATAATAAGACTAATAAAATGTGGTATTAATGTGAACTGTGCATGATAAGCAGCAGCAAACAGTGCAAAATTAAAACTATTTTCTGATTTTTTATTTTATTATCACACTGGCTCATTCCCACCAAGGCAGGGTGGCCCGAAAAAGAAAAACTTTCACCATCATTTACTCCATCACTGTCTTGCCAGAAGGGTGCTTTACACTACAGTTTTTAAACTGCAACATTAAGACCTCTCCTTCAGAGTGCAGGCACTGTACTTCCCATCTCCAGGACTCAAGTCCGGCCTGCCGGTTTCGCTGAACCCCTTCATAAATGTTACTTTGCTCACACTCCAACAGCACGTCAAGTATTAAAAACCATTTGTCTCCATTCACTCCTATCAGACACGCTCACGCATGCCTGCTGGAAGTCCAAGCCCCTCGCACACAAAATCTCCTTTACCCCCTCCCTCCAACCTTTCCTAGGCCAACCCCTACCCCGCCTTCCTTCCACTACAGACTGATACACTCTTGAAGTCACTCTGTTTCGCTCCATTCTCTCTACATATCCGAACCACCTCAACAACCCTTCCTCAGCCCTCTGGACAACAAACTATGAATTCTCTGCATTATATTCACACCACACATTACCCTCAGACATGACATCTCCACCGCCTCCAGCCTTCGCCTCGCTGCAACATTCATCACCCATGCTTCACACCCATATAAGAGCGTTGGTAAAACTATACTCTCATACATTCCCTTCTTTGCCTCCAAGGACAAAGTTCTTTGTCTCCACAGACTCCTAAGTGCACCACTCACCCTTTTTCCCTCATCAATTCTATGATTCACCTCATCTTTCATAGACCCATCTGCTGACACGTCCACTCCCATATATCTGAATACGTTCACCTCCTCCATACTCTCTCCCTCCAATCTGATATCCAATCTTTCATCACCTAATTTTTTTTGTTATCCTCATAACCTTACTCATTCCTGTATTCACTTTTAATTTTCTTCTTTTGCACACCCTACCAAATTCATCCACCAATCTCTGCAACTTCTCTTCAGAATCTCCCAAGAGCACAGTGTCATCAGCAAAGAGGAACTGTGACAACTCCCACTTTATGTGTGATTCTTTATCTTTTAACTCCACGCCTCTTGCCAAGACCCTCGCATTTACTTCTCTTACAACCCCATCTATAAATATATTAAACAGCCACGGTGACATCACACATCCTTGTCTAAGGCCTACTTTTACTGGGAAAAAATTTCCCTCTTTCCTACATACTCTAACTTGAGCCTCACTATCCTCGTAAAAACTCTTCACTGCTTTCAGTAACCTACCTCCTACACCATACACTTGCAACATCTGCCACATTGCCCCCCTATCCACCCTGTCATACGCCTTTTCCAAATCCATATATGCCACAAAGACCTCTTTAGCCTTATGTAAATACTGTTCACTTATATGTTTCACTGTAAACACCTGGTCCACACACCCCCTACCTTTCCTAAAGCCTCCTTGTTCATCTGCTATCCTATTCTCCGTCTTACTCTTAATTCTTTCAATAATAACTCTACCATACACTTTACCAGGTATACTCAACAGACTTATCCCCCTATAATTTTTGCACTCTCTTTTGTCCCCTTTGCCTTTATACAAAGGAACTATGCATGCTCTCTGCCAATCCCTAGGTACCTTACCCTCTTCCATACATTTATTAAATAATTGCACCAACCACTCCAAAACTATATCCCCACCTGCTTTTAACATTTCTATCTTTATCCCATCAATCCTGGCTGCCTTACCCCCTTTCATTTTACCTACTGCCTCACGAGCTTCCCCCACACTCACAACTGGCTCTTCCTCACTCCTACAAGATGTTATTCCTCCTTGCCCTATACACAAAATCACAGCTTCCCTATCTTCATCAACATTTAACAATTCCTCAAAATATTCCCTCCATCTTCCCAATACCTCTAACTCTCCATTTAATAACTCTCCTCTCCTATTTTTAACTGACAAATCCATTTGTTCTCTAGGCTTCCTTAACTTGTTAATCTCACTCCAAAACTTTTTCTTATTTTCAACAAAATTTGTTGATAACATCTCACCCACTCTCTCATTTGCTCTCTTTTTACATTGCTTCACCACTCTCTTAACCTCTCTCTCTTTCTCCATATACTCTTCCCTCCTTGCATCACTTCTACTTTGTAAAAACTTCTCATATGCTAACTTTTTCTCCCTTACTACTCTCTTTACATCATCATTCCACCAATCGCTCCTCTTCCCTCCCGCACCCACTTTCCTGTAACCACAAACTTCTGCTGAACACTACATTTTTAAACCTACCCCATACCTCTTCGACCCCATTGCCTATGCTCTCATTAGCCCATCTATCCTCCAATAGCTGTTTATATCTTACCCTAACTGCCTCCTCTTTTAGTTTATAAACCTTCACCTCTCTCTTCCCTGATGCTTCTATTCTCCTTGTATCCCATCTACCTTTTACTCTCAGTGTAGCTACAACTAGAAAGTGATCTGATATATCTGTGGCCCCTCTATAAACATGTACATCCTGAAGTCTACTCAACAGTCTTTTATCTACCAATACATAATCCAACAAACTACTGTCATTTCGCCCTACATCATATCTTGTATACTTATTTATCCTCTTTTTCTTAAAATATGTATTACCTATAACTAAACCCCTTTCTATACAAAGTTCAATCAAAGGGCTCCCATTATCATTTACACCTGGCACCCCAAACTTACCTACCACACCCTCTCTAAATGTTTCTCCTACTTTAGCATTCAGGTCCCCTACCACAATTACTCTCTCACTTGGTTCAAAGGCTTCTATACATTTACTTAACATCTCCCAAAATCTCTCTCTCTCTCCTCTGCATTCCTCTCTTCTCCAGGTGCATACACGCTTATTATGACCCACTTTTCACATCCAACCTTTAGTTTAATCCACATAATTCTTGAATTTACACATTCATATTCTCTTTTCTCCTTCCATTTTCTGATATAAAGAATAATGATATTTGTGCTGTTTCAGTTTAAGTGGTTTGTTTGTTACGTAAAATCTGTGAAGTAACTTTAGATAATGATGTAGATGATTTATTAGTGTGTAGCACTACTAGTTTCCTTTAATGATACTAATGTCATTTTAGATGCGTATTATGAATTTTAGTCCTCTTCTGCATTTTTTCAGTTTCCTCATACTGAGTTTCTCCTCATTATAGTGGCGTGAAGGTTTTTGGTAATGATAAAATTTTAGTTAACCATTCAGTTTTTGGTTCATCTTCTAGCCCAGGATTCATAGAAAGTGACTTCAGATTTACTACTATATTTTATGTACTGCTCTATCAAGGACAATTGTTAGTTATTCAAGTTACTATATAATTTATTTTTGTTTCTTGATAATTTTCCATCAGTACAGTATTATTACATTTAGAAAAGTCTTGCCAAAATATTTTTGAAGAAATATTTTTGTTTAATAAATGTGTTATATTTCTCACCTCAGATGTCGCTCTTCATCATCATCAACGCGTAAGAATGCTCTGTCAGATGTAGTCAATATGGAGGTTCCTGACCATGATCTGGAACCACCTAAGTTTAGTCGGCGGGCCTTGGAGCGCCTGCTGAATGACTGGGCAGCTGTGAGAGCCATGATCATGACTGGCCACAAGGAGGAAACCCCTCCCACTACTGCATCAACAGATGAGATTAATTTCATGCAGTACCAGGGTCACACCACCCACTTAGACAAATTTACTTATTGTCTACTTGTTAAATTAGCTACACAGGTAAATTAATTGTGAAAAAAGTGTATAGTTTAAGGGAAAAAAAAGTTGCCATTGCACAAATATTTTCTCACGTGTTTAAACAAAATTTAACAGTCCCTATATATTTTATTGTAGGTTGAGCATCGTAACCTTAAGTTAAAGCAGTTGATAAACAGCGATGACGATGAGCGCAAAATGATTGCTGATACCATGGTGACAGCTTTGATCAACACACTTATAAGAGAGCTACACAATGAGTCTGTGCCAGGACGCAAGCAAGAAGCAGAAAAGGTAACTCCATCTTCATCCTGAGAGCTAATGTGTGGAGTAGAACAAGAGTAAATTTGGTGACAGTTTGTTTAGGTTTTGTAAAGTTTTGGAAGTGATTGATAGAATCAGTTGATGCTATATCAAGTGATTTCTTGGGAGTTGAATAAAATTGCAAAATGTGTTGTTTAGGGACATTTGTAGTAACAATATAAGGCACAATACCGTGACTGGAGCAAGACACAAATAACCTGCGCATAGAAGAGAGAAGTTGACGACGACGTTTTGGTTCGACTTGGACCATTTACAAAGTCACACAGTGTGACTTTGTAAATGGTCCAAGTCGGACTGAAGGATCATCGTAAACTCCCCTCTTCTATGTGAGGGTTATTTGTGTAACATTTGTAGTAATTCTGAACCAGTAGGTGGGAGCACATTAAGAACTTTAACAGACTAATAGGGGGAAGGGAATGTACAATATTGCCGAGTGTCCTCAACTCCTGAATTACGAAATTAATATTTTACGATGGTCCTGTTATCTTCTGAAGTAGTGGACCTGGTCCAGTGTTGCAGAGGACAACCGGAGACTAAGAATACAGTAGACCCTCAGTTTTCGTGAGTCAGTTTTTGTGAATTTTGGTTATCGGCAACTTTTTTTGTCAAAATATAGCCTTGGTTTTCGTGATTTCCCTTGGATTTCAGTGGTCATATGGAACATATCCCAGTGGCCACGTGCACACAAAGCCTCTCACAGATGCATTCAGAGTCAGTCTGGCATTGTTTCTCAGCAAGTGAGCATCCATCCCCCCCACGTTCATACGAAACATTTCGTAATAATCTATTGTTTTTTGTGCTTGCAACTGCTAAATAAGCCACCATGGGCCCAAAGAAAGCTCCTAGTTCCAACCCTTTGGTGAGAAGGTGAAAAACATTATAGAATTAAAGAAAGAATCATAGAAAAATGTGAAAGTGGCATATGTGTGGCCGAGCTTGCCAGGATGTCCAAGAGAGATGTTGTGGAATATATTGTGGTATTGGGGAATTCCATGGGGTTGGATGTGTGTGGCGAGGATGTGGAAGAGTTGGTGGAGGATCACAGTTCATGAAGAGCTAACCACTGAAGAGCTGAAAGACCTTCATCTGCAACAGCAACAGATGTGCAAAGTGGAGTGAGGTGCAAACATTTGTGGAGGAACATCACCCTAACAAAGCTGTTGCAGGCAGTGTCTGTGACATGTTCAGTGACAATGCCGTGTCCCATTTTAGGCAAATCTTTAGAGACGCCAGAGACAGAGCTCTCTGGAAAAAATTTTTAAGCGACAGGGGTCCAGTGATTCTCAAGCTGGTGCTAGTGCCATTAAAAAACAAAGAAGGGAAGTAACCCCAGATAAGGTACCTAAAGTCTTTATGGAAGGGGATTCCCCTTCCAAACAATAGTAACTTCTCCCTCTCCCCTCCTCCCGTCTTCCATACACCAACATGAGTCTTCAATAAAGGTAAGTGTGTTGTTATTATTGCTTTATATTGATTTTTCATTCTTTTCTGTATGCAAATCTATATTTAATCTAAAAAAATTATTTTTTGTTAATACTTTTAAGTGTCTGTAACGGATTAATTGGATTTACATTATTTCTTATGGGGAAAATGGTTTCGGTTTTCATGAATTTCGGTTTTCAGCAGACTCTGGAATGGATTAATCACGAAAACCGAGGGTCCACTGTACTGGTTTTATAACTTGTATTACTACAGTACAGTAATGTACCTTTTAGTAATTTTGTGGTACTCTATGTAATATACACTACTTTTACTTGCCTTTTCATAGTGGAAAGATGAGGTATAAACTGCCACGACCATGAGCCGTTTTAATATTTGTTCTAGGACTAACTATTGAACCTTTATGGCTAGGATCTACACTGAACTTAAGAGCATAGTCTGTAAGTTTGATCTTGCTTCTACATATATCAAACACTGTTTCTTTACACCATATTCCTCACATATCCATGCCACTGAGACATAAGACTCGACCTTCTTCATTAATTAAAGTTTCTCAACACTGAGAGCCATACATTTTGTCTTGGCACCACCACTTGCTTTAGAAGCCATAGTTAATTTACACTTTACTTAAAATGTTAATGAAGTCACACTAAATGCTCTAAATCCAGGGAAAATTAGTTAGTTTTTTTTTTTGTGGTGTGCGCGTGTGCGCGCACACACACACACATATGCATGCATGCATGCATGCATGCAGACATGATATGCACATGTGCACATGCTACACACAGCCACAGCACACACCACATAGCGCACACAGCGCACACACATGCACACATGCACACACATGCAACACACACGCACACATGCATCGCACACACACATATGCCACTATGCATCCACACTTCACTCCCACTTTTTTTTCACACTCATTCATTCCTCACCTTTCTCTTTTCTCTCTCTCTCTCTCTCTCTTTCTCTCTTTCTCTCTCTTTCTCTCTCTCTTCTCTTTCTCTCTTCTCTCTTTCTCTCTTTCTCTCTTCTTTTCTCTCTCTCTTCTCTCTCTTTTCTCTTCTCTCTTCTCTCTCTCTCTCTCTTTCTCTCTCTTCTCTCTCTTTCTCTCTCTTCTCTCTCTTTCTCTTTCTCTCTCTCTTTCTCTCTTCTCTCTCTCTTTCTCTCTCTCTCTCTCTCTCTCTCTCTCTCTTTCTCTCTCTTTCTCTTTCTCTCTCTTCTCTCTCTCTTCTCTCTCTCTCTCTCTCTCTCTCTCTCTCTCTCTCTCTCTCTCTCTCTCTCTCTCTCATCTTTCTCTCTCTTTCTCTTTCTCTCTTCTCTCCTCTTCTCTCTCTTCTCTCTCTTTCTCTTCTCCTTTTTTTTTTTTTTTTTTTACACAGGGTTCCAAGGTTAAGGATCCCATAGCTTTATTGACAGCTACTTACAGGTTAAGGATTCCTAACTTATTGAGAAGTAGAGCTGTTACCTACATCAGCTCATTTGAAAGCATTTTTATTGTTATGAGACATACAAGTAGGGAACAGGATGAAGTTGGAGCCATCTGAGGCTCAGCATTTTCATTTGATCAACTGACTTATCTCGTGCATCATTATGCTCTCTGAATGTGTTCATCACTAGTCATCCTGGGATGTATGATCTCAGATGGAGTGATGTTCTGAGAGGTACAGCAGAGTGAGGTTGCTGCTTTCTGCCGCCTTGTGGCATAAAGCTTGTTTCACGCTGTCCTCAAGTGGATCCAAGTGGTATTTGACAAATTGGCCTTGTACATAACAGTAAGGCCACCCACATCCTCCTATGTTGAAGGCTCTGCTGAAATGACAGATCTATCCAGGATGGGTCCAGGCAAGAGATGAGCGCTCTTGCTCTGTTCTCACTCTGTCAAGCAGTCGCAGATGAGAGGGGGCAGGCAAACCAAGAAAGTGGAGCATACTCAAGGTGTGAGCGTATTGTGCCTCGTACAGGATCTTGCAACCCTACTGTCAAGCAGATGCAGATACGGCGAAGTGCTGTAAGCTTCCTGGCTGCCTTGTTTGCAAGATTTACAACATGGTTCTTCATGGTTAGTTGGAGTCAAATTTCACCCAAGGATATCAACTTCTTCTCCAGGTGCCAACATCGTCCCATTCATCCACTTACTGCACCAGCATTACCATCATGTGCCTAGAGACGATCATCATTTACGGTTTCTCAGGTGCAAATGTTACTGCCATCTATTTCCCAGCTGATATAGCTCTCAGCTGGTGATTGATGTAGCTTAGAGCAGCTGGCATTTCTTCTCTTGGATAAGTGAATGTCAGTGTACAGTCGTCTGCATATGCATGTGATTCTGGGATGAGATGAAGAAGAGTCGTGAAGTAGACATTCCATAACAGTGGACCCAGTACACTTCCTGTGGAACGCTTGCCCAATAGGATGCTTGCTGATTCCGCTCCATTGAGGACTACACAGAGATCTACCATGAAGGTAATCACTGAGGAGACATAGCGTAGAGCCTGCAATTCCAGTGCTTGAAGTTTTGCTAAGAGGCCCGGTGCCACACCGTCGAAAGCGCCAGCAATGTCCAGTGCTACCACACAGCTGACTTTGGATTCATCCAGTGACTGGTGCCACTTAGTGGAGAGGTTTAACAACAGATCAGCAGCAAGTAACCTTTCCTGAAGCCATATTGACGATCACAAAGTAGTGAGTGGTAGTCAAAAAATCTGTCATTTGTCTTGAGATTATTGTCTCAAGGATCTTACCAGTGATTGACAGGAGTGACACTGGTCTGTAGTTGCTGATTTCTGCTCTGCTCTTCTTTTGTGAACAGGGACTACATTTGCCTCTTTCCATGGAGAGGGCCATTTGCACTGTACTAGGCAGTGCTGAAAGATCTGAGTTAGAGGTGTGCTAGCTGGTCTGCACATCTTCTCAACAATCTTGGCTCAACTTGTCTGGGCCTACAGCCTTTCCTGGTCAAGTGATTTAAGAAAATGCACCTCCTCCTGCCTTATTGTCACCACTGACAGTTTTGACACAGTTCCTGCAGCTAGCAGAGAGTCCCTTGCTGGATCAGAACTGCATTTTGCAGCAAAGTGTTCAGCAAAGAGGTCCGCTCTCTTGACTACTAGAGAGGTGGTCCCATCCTGTCGATTTAGAGGTGAATAAGTTCATCAGGCAGATAACCTTGTCTGTCCTTGACCAGGACCACCAGGTTTTGAGCCTACCCTACCTGATGCTAACTTTCTTTAGTGTCCACCTCCCATTTAGCAATGGCCACTTTGAACATCACCCATATGCCTACAGGCTTGCATGTGCAAGTTCCTGTATAGTGTAGGATATCTCTTATACCTTCGCCATGCTTGTCCTCAGCAGCAGCCTCTCTCACAAAGCCAACCAAGGCTGATCTGTAGGCTTTGTCACATATTGCCGGTGAGGAATGTGTTCTTGTTCTCTCTTTTCTCTCTTGTCTTTCTCTTCTCTCTCTCTCTCTTTCTCTCTCTCTTCTCTCTCTCTTTCTCTCTCTTTCTCTCTCTCTTTCTCTCTCTCTCTTTCTCTCTCTCTTTCTCTCTTTCTCTTCTCTCTCTCTCTTTCTCTCTTTCTCTTTCTTTTTCTCTCTTCTCTCTTCTCTTTCTCTTCTCTCTCTTGCTCTCTCTCTCTCTCTCTTTCTCTCTCTCTTTCTCTCTCTCTCTCTCTCTCTCTCTCTCTCTCTCTCTCTCTCTCTCTCTCTCTCTCTCTCTCTCTCTCTCTCTCTCTCTCTCTCTCTCACTCTCTCTCACTCACACATGCTTTCTCACACATTCTCACTCTCTCACTTTCACACTCACACATGAGTGAGCACAAACAGTCTACTGGTGCAGGAGGCCTGTAGCTCTGTGAACAATGAAAATGAACAAGGTGCATAATTGCATACTTCGGTCCATTTTGTCCAATTAGAGCATTTGTTTAGCCAATTTTTTTTTTGTCCTAAATTGCTGAAATCTGTTAATGAGATGTTTTACTATAATTTTTAAAATATATTTGAGTGACACAGCAAGTGTTGAGGTAAATGTTAACTGTCTTTTTTGCAGGACTACAGGAAACATAATGTTCAAAGAAGATAAATTTAAGCTAAACTTCTTTGGAAAGATTTTAGGGGGAAGATGAACTAAGTGAAACATTCAGTTGAACCATTTTATTTAGCAAAAAAAAAAAAAAAAAAGTCCTTGGAACAATCCTTTGATGTCTATTGATAGTGTTGGTTACTGTTGTCCTCTGTGGCCTGGTCTCACACTAGATCTTCTACATTAGGGAGAAAATACTACAGGAATAAGCACTATTAAGAAAAATGCTACAGTAAAAATGTGTGTACTGTAGACTATTTGCAAATAGCTGTTTGTATGATTTACCTGCAATTTTATTAGTTCATGAGACAGACAAGAAGACAGCAGTCCTGCTGGAGTACAGAACAGGATTCCATTTCAGATTCATATGACAGAATAGCAGTGTACCTTCCTCAGTGGTTGCTCTCTATCACCCTACTACTATGCTGGAGTAGCATGTGTTACTATAACTTTTGCAAGTAAAATTTTAGGCTAAGTAATGAATTTCAAGAGATGCTAGGCCAATGTTGATAAACTCTTAAGACATGTTTGGAATATTGCTATAACTAACACTCTTTTAATGCAGGTAAACTTTTTATTTCCTTATAAATTTGGTAAAACACATGAATTATTGGGAATACACAAATTCACTTAATTTCCATTCTGGAACAGTGGTAAAGGAAGACAGAGTATTTTAATTCAAACCTGGAAATTACTGGAGGGGCTGGTTCCAAATCTGCTTACAGAAATTAATCCTTAAGAGAATTGTACAAAATACTCCCTAGAAAAAGCAGGGATGCAATAAGTATATAAGAGACCTTAATTAGCATACTCAGTTTAAGGTTGTTCAACATCTTCCCTTTAGAGATAAATGGAATTATTAATACATCCCTAACTGTCTTCAAGGGAAAACTAGATTCTCCAGGCAGTTCCTGATCAGATGAGCTCTGATGCCTACGTTGGATTGAGTGCAACTAGCACCAACAACTTTACTGACCAGACTGTAAATTAGGAGGCATGGTCTGAGGCTGAGCCTTGGAGTTGATCTGGAGAGCTATCAACAGGTGAACTGGTACTTAATAAAGTTTCAGTTTTATTTCAATCACTTGTTAACCATAAGTGGTATTCAAACCTAAGGTACAGCAATGTTCCACATCTCAGGACATGTTACATCTGCCAGTCAAGTCATACACCAGCCTGAAAAAAAAAAAAAAAAGCTAGAAACCAAGTGTTCATGCATTTTGGTTCAGCTACTCAGAACTTTCATTGAAGAATTTCCTGTGACTTAAACACCAACCACTTCTGAGACTTCCTGCATGGGCCAGATATTGTTTAGTTGAGTTCCAGTTGATTTAATGGAGGATCCTTGATTTTGGTGAAGGGCCCCTTGATCCTTGGAAGTGGACCTACCCTCCCATTTCCTTCCTTGGATCTAACTTCACCACCTCACATTCCCCCATGAATGGGGATAATGGGCTATAGAATTTTTCCCCTCCCAGAAAGCCATGTATGTTGCAAAGGCAACTAATATGCTGGGAGCATGGGGCTAGTAACCCCCTTTTTCTGTATTTTATTATTAACACATTGGCAATTCCCACCAAGGCAGGGTGGCCCGAAAAAGAAAAACTTTCATTATCATTCACTCCATCACTGTCTTGTCAGAGGGGTGCTTTACAATACAGTTATAAAATTGCAACATTGACACCCCTCCTTCAGAGTGTAGACACTGTACTTCCCATCTCCAGGACTCAAGTTCGGCCTGCCAGTTTCCCTGAATCCCTTCATGAATGTTACTTTGCTCACACTCCAACAGCACATCAAGTATTAAAACCATTTGTCTCCATTCACTCCTATCAAATACGCTTACGCATGCTTGCTGGAAGTCCAAGCCCCTCGCACACAAAACCTCCATTACCCCCTCCCTCCAAAACTTCCTAGGCCGACCCCTACCCCGCCTTCCCTCCACTACAGATTTATACGCTCTCGAAGTCGTTCTGTTTTGTTCCATTCTCGTTCTGTTTTGTTCCATTCTCTCTACATGTCCGAACCACCTGAACAACCCCTCCTCAGCCCTCTGGTAATCCCACACCTTCTCCTAATTTCCAAACTACGAATTCTCTGCATTATATTCACACCACACATTGCCCTCAGACATGACATCTCCCCTGCCTCCAGCCTTCTCCTCGTTGCGACATTCGTAACCCATGCTTCACACCCATACAAGAGTTTTGGTACAACTATACTCTCATACATTCCCCCTTTTTCTGTATTCAGTTACTAAAAATTTTGAAACTGAGATGTTTGAATTTACATGTGTGTAGTGTGTATAAGAAAGGCCTGATTGTTTAATGTTTTGAATGAAAAGAAGCTGGATGTTTTAGCACTAAGTGAATTATTATTGTTATCAAATTAAACAGAGAGGTAAATGGGATTAAATCAGGTGTAGCTGAGAGAATCGGAGCCAAGGAAGATGTTGCGGTAATATTAAATGGTAAGTTACAGTGAGAATAATGGGCTTATAAGTGTTTAAACTTGGGAATTATGGGGGTTAGAATAAACATGGGATACAGGACAGTAGTTGCAGCAAGTATGAATGCAGCTGGGGATTGAGCATCTAGTATTCTGGTGCGAGCATGTTAGATAGGAGTGCATGGAGACAAGGCATTCATGGATGTGCTGTTAATGTGAGCAGGGCAACTTACAAAAGGATTCCTGGAAATTAATTAGCTAGGCTCACCCTGGAGATGGGAAGGGCAGTGCCTGCACTCTGAAGGAGGGGTGGGGATGTTGCAGTCAGAGGGTAATATAATTATGATGTCGGCACACTTCTGGAAAGACTGTGATTGAGTCTTTGGTTCTCCCTGTTTTGGCTGGAGATGGCTGTTGAGTTAACCCTTTCAGGGTCGAGAGGCCCTCTCCTAAACTTGTTCTCAGGGTCGAAAATTTATCGAAAAAAAAAAAAAAAATTTTCTCATGAAAAGATGATCTTTTCTCGATCATAATGTCACCAAAAGTATGAAATTTGATGGAAAACTTACGGAATTATGCTCTCACGAAGTTAGGGGTCTCGACGATGTTTATGCATCGACTATTTCGCCCACTTTGAGCCCTATTTTCGGCCAATTCCAGTGCACTAGTCAACAAAAATCATAACTATTTTGTTAGAACTCAATTTTTTCTATCGATTGAGTACAAGAAACCACCCATTTACCGATTTCCACTACCCAATAAATGTTCAGAAATTAGCAATTTTGCCAATTTCACACAAATTTCAAAAGATGCCAATTTCCAAATAAGGTCCAGAATAAACAAGACAGACATTCCTGGCACTAAAATAACTTTTCCTCTGTTCATTAGTCATGTCCCCAGGCCCCTCTTCCATTTCTTTTGCTTTCCACTTTGAATTTTTATTCTCACAAAAAATGGAAGATTTACTGTTATGCAGACTACTGCATTAGTGTAGAAATGGTATAAATAATATCAGCGTACTTGTGAAAGAAAATACTCACCAGTTGAAGTGTATTGGACACGTGGCATGATTTATTTACTTTTGAACTTTGGCAAAAATCAAACATTTCTGCTACTTTGAGCTCAATTTCAAGGTACTTTTCATTGTGAAACCAATCAAAATCATCTCAATTTCTGTAATGTCTTCCATTCTATAAAATGAGACCAAAAAAACTAATACAACCATAAATACCATACGAAAATAAAGTGCAAAGTCGCTGTTTTAAGCCAAAAACACGGTCAAAGTTTTTTTTTCTCATTACGTGCTGTGTGCTGCAGGATTTTTTTTTATACCATGCACACTGACCACATAGACCCATTCTTTCATATGTAGGCCTACCAGCTTTCTCTCGCTAGATTTGGAGGCGCTAGAATTAGGCGTATTAGTATGTCAAAAACCCTGGTGCGTAAACCGTACTTGTATGTCGGAAACCCTGAAAGGGTTAAAAAGATAATTATGATAATCAAATGCACATTATAACACTAACTGAAAGTGAAGTTGAAACCTGCTGTCCAGGACTGCATTACCCCTACCATCTGGAAAAACATTATGAAACCCTTGTTCCAATTCTGTAGATCATATATGATAGTCAGTTTGGACTAGTATTTTGTTCCAGTTTCATAGATCATAAATGATACTAGATAATTTTTTTTGTTTAACTAAACCTCACATGTGAGAAAAGTTAATGAGGTCTCGATATTTTTGTAGGATAGACATTAGATAAGATAAGACTTGAGAAGTGTGAGTGGAATAATAACAGATACTTTCTTAATGGAATCAGTGATTAAGTAAAGTAATATAAGAAAGTATTCTACATTGTCTTGCTTGAATGTATGGGAAATTTTGTAAAATTTATTGAACTCTTTCACTTGTCTTACATATTAAGTCTTTGCTAAATATACATATTATCATCCTATCATTGTTAATATAATCTGCACAAAGCTCTTTTTCCTAACATGGCTTGCAGCATCCAAGGCATTAAAAGCAAATAATATATCTTGCAGGTGGCTCGGAGGTTCATAGCATCAGTAGTGAGAATCTTTGTCATTCTGGCCATTGAGATGATTCCTAATGTCAGCAAGAAGAAGCCTGGCAATTCTTACACACAGCCACTTGCAAAATGCATAAAGGTTTGTATTATTGATACAGTAGCAGATTACTGTTATGTGGCTGTATTAGCCCCTTAACTGTGGCATACCCTAAAAAAAATTGTGTTGGGGAGGGGGCAAGATTTTGAAAATAAAAAAAAAAATTCTTAATCTATATTTTTCTGAAGCAAATAAGATTAAAATTAGTGGAATCTGATAAAATCTTGTTATTTTATAGCGTGTTGAAATTCTGAAGTGTGAATGCCAAAGATGTGACTTTTTTTTTAGCTTGCTTGTTTCCATAGCCTTGGAGATATTGCAGAAAATGTTACTAATTAGGCGATAATCCTAAACTCTCTGGAAAATGTGGAATTGGCCCTAAATTCTCGGCCAACAAAGGGAAGAAAAGGGAATACTTGTAACAGAACATTGAATTTATTTTCTGACGCTGTCAAGAATTGTATGCATAATGTCTAGTTCTCCCATTTGTTGCTGCATTTATGCAGCAACAAATTGGAGAATAAAATGTCACATTAGTTGCATAATAAAATGTAACAATAGTTGCACTTGTGTCCTCTTACTTTGCATTTATGCAAGAGAAAGGAAGTAATGGTAGTAAAAGTTGCATTACACTTAAAAACTTTTACTATAAAAAATATTTCAGTAAGTTAGAACAAATAAAATTATTTCTGAAATGTGTATATATAATTTGAATATGCTAAACTTTAAAGATATTTTTTATTTGGAATTTTTGTACTGACCCATTTAGGCTTAAGAAAAAGATATAATACATAGTAAGTTTTCCTTACATTGTTTATTGATAACCAGTTAATTATTATTTTTTTCAACAAGTCAGGCATCTCCCTGTTTTGAAGCTCAGTTGTATAATCACATGTGAATATTATTTTATAATTTTTGAAGGAAAAAAAGTCTTCCTCTATGCGGAACATCTGATGTACTTTGAAAGCACATGTATAGGATAGTCATGTTCAAGTTTCCATAATTTCTTAATGTGTTGGTACAGGTCTTTGAGTCAGTGATTCCTGTTGCTGTGACTGAGTTATGTGATGCTGCTGACGCTCTCATGCTGCCAGTGCGCCTCAATTATGTCAAGCCTACAGCACCCTTTCCTCTTAGCTCGACTCACGTAGATGCTAATCATGGTTGTAAGGTATGGGATAGCTAGAACAGTCTGAAGCTTTTTCAGAATCAAAATTTTGTTGGAGATCTTGCATATGATTTGTTTAACATATTACAAGTGTTGTAGGTTAGTATTTGCATGCCGGAATAAATCTTCTCCTTGTTATTATGGCTCTTTTGTGTTGGTGTTGCTTTGCAACACCTCATTTTCTTTAGTTTATTAAACTTTTATTTTGCTAATACCTTTTCCACCTTAGTTGTACATCTAACAGCTGATGGGAACTCAGAGTTCACTAATAATTTGTTATGTCTCAAAGATGAGTTGCTGTTGCTTAGGTGTATTTTATAATAAAAGGATCACAAATATTGAATTTATGTAGGATTGAAAGTCCAACTGAATAAGATGAGATTCAGTGAAACATAAACCTATCGAGAAAATGCAAATTTTATGGCAGATACTAATAATGTGTGACGATAAACAAGGATAGAGAGTTTTAATCCAGTTTCTCATTTATCTTGAGATGAATAATTGATGAATGTTGTAATTGTTGAGTTTTTCTGCACTCTTCCACAATATCATTAAGTTAGGAATATAGATTAGCTGGTGAATAATTGGACAGACAAACAATATGTAGGTTGCTTAGGAATTCATGGAGATAAGTTGTTTTTATGTAGGTAGTAGGTTGGTAGACAGCAACCACCCAGGGAGGTACTACCGTCCTGCCAAGTGAGTGTAAAACGAAAGCCTGTAATTGCTTTACATGATGGTAAGATTGCTGGTGTCCTTTTTTCTGTCTCATAAACATGCAAGATTTCAGGTACATCTTGCTACTTCTACTTACACTGAGGTCACACTACACATACATGTACAAGCATATATATACACACCTCTCTGGGTTTTCTGCTATTTTCTTTCTAGTTATTGTTCTTGTTTATTTCCTCTTATCTCCATGGGGAAGTGGAACAGAATTCTTCCTCCGTAAGCCATGCATGTTGTAAGAGGCGACTAAAATGCCAGGGGCAAGGGGCTAGTAACCCCTTCTCTTGTATAAATTACTAAATTTAAAAAGAGAAACTTTCGTTTTTCTTTTTGGGCCACCCTGCCCAAAATTGTTTTGTTTTTAATAAAGGTACTGTTGGAGTGAGAGCAGGGTTGCTTTGTAAAGGGATTCAGGACACTGGTTAACTGGATTTGAGTCCAGGAGGTAGGAAGAGCAATGCCTGTACTCTGAGGATGGGGATGGGGATATTGCATTTGATTGAAATGCCAGCACACTTCTGGAAGACAGCAGTTGAGAGAAAGTGTTTTCTTTGGGTCACCCTGCTTTTGTGGTGGTGTCTGTTTAATTGAAAAACTTTTTTCTAGCATTTAGTGAAAAAAGTTCATATTTGATTTAAGTTAAGAGAAATTCTTGAGTATCTCAAAAATGTCTAATTATAATATATATTATTGGAATTGGTAGCTCCTAAATTGCTAAACTCATTAATACATCAACTTAAAAATGAAAGTTAAGTAGTTTTCAAAATTTGTGATAAATGCTGTAAATGTAAATGTAATAATAGTAGGATGCAACTGAAACTGGTGGTGTTATCTTGTCAGGAGATGTTTGAGGTGGAGCCCCTTCAGAGACATCAGCAGCGGGTTGGTGGAAGCATTGTAGAGCAGTCAGCTGCATCCGGCAGTGGTAGTGGTAATGGCAGTGGCAGTGGTGGTGGAGGAGATAGTGGAAGTGGGAATGCTGGAGCAGGGGAAGAGGTGGAAGAAGCTGGTGAAGAAGAGGTGGTGCCTAGTATGTCTCGTCCTAGTCCTGCTCCGATAGCCAGGCCACGGAGGGCACGACCAGACCACGTTCTTCCTCCTCAGGTTGATGAACATGATAATGAAGGCAATAGTGAACGTGACGATGCCAATGAAAGGTCTGAACAGGAAGGGGATGGAGGGGGTGAAGTGGAGGGTGGAGAGTCTGACATGGAACTAGACCTGTTAGCAGAATCAGACAGTGACAGTGATGACAATCAGTCTGCTGTAGACAACACTTCTGCACAAAGATCTGTACAGACTGGTGCTACTGCTGGCAGTGATGGGGAAGACGACTCAGGGGAGTCTTCACCTGGTGAGGATGAAGATGATGAAAGTGAAGCAGCAGAAACTGATGAATTTGATTCTGGAGAGCTTTTCTCTGATGAGCAGCTAGAGAGGAGGGGCAACACTTCATCTACTGCACGTAACATTGCTCCTCATAATCTACAGTGGGCAGTGAGGAACCCTCGTGACAGTAGCTCACGCTCAGGAGGTACCACAGGAGGTCCCACTGCCACTGGATCTTCAAGCACAACATCAAGTGGCCTAATATATATTGACCCAACTTCACTAAGGCACGGTCCAACATCCAGCTCCACGGTAACTCCATCATCCCATGAGCCAGTGAGCCTGGCCACTACAAATAACACACTAGCCAGGGCCTTTACCATTGTAGTAAGACAGATGAGTTCTTTGCTAAGTCTAGCATGTGATGTAGTAAGAGATGGAGGGCTGACCTCAAGAGCACCAGGTAGTGGTGGAGGAGGCATTCCCAGCAGCAGCACAAGCAGCAGCACTACCACACAGATGTGCCTCACTCCCACTATTATTGCGGCACTTCTAAAGCAGGTGGATGCCCGCCTTCAGCCCACTTGGGACTGGCTTCTCAGTCTCATGGACTCTACAGAATCGCAGCTCAGGTTAGTAATGTTTATACGTACATATTTACAGTGCTAGGTAGTAGGCTGGTAGACAGCAACCACCCAGGGAGGTACTACCATCCTGATGAGTGAGTGTGAAATGAAAACCTGTAGTAATTTTGTGTGATGGTAGGATTGCTGGTGTCTTTTTATGTTTCATAAACATGCAGAATAGCAGGTATATCTTGCTACTTCTACCTAACACTTTGATCACACTACACATGTATATACACGCATACATATATTTACAAATCCATCTGGGTTTTCCCTTTTCTTAACAGTTCTTGTTCTTTATTTCCTTTTATCTCCATGGGGAAGTGGAAAAGAATTCTTAATCAGTAAGCTGTGCATGTCATAAGAGGCGGCTAAAATGCTGGGAGCAAGGGGCTTGTAACCCTTTCTGTATAAATTACTAAATTTATAAAGAAAAACTTTAATTTTTCATTTTAGGTCACTCTGCCTCAGTGGGATATGGCTGGTTCATTGAAAAAAACAATATACAGTGTGTGTGCTTGTGCATACATACACACACACATCACTGTTTCTGCAAAGAGGGACAGATATGACAGTTCAGATGTCACTCCAAACACAAATATCCCAAACCCCTCCTTCAACCCCATGACTGTCGCAACCCCAAATCCTGAGGTGTCTCCTGGTGTTGCAAATTTTCAAAAAAAAAAAAATACAAATAATTTTTTCTTATGAAATGATAGAGAATCTTTTCCCAATTGTAACGACACCAAAAGAACGAAATTTGATGGAAAACTGATGAAGTTATGCTCTCGCGAAGTTAGCAACCTCGGCGATATTTACGAATCTGTGATTTCGCCCACTTTGAGCCCTATTTTTGGCTAATTCCATTGTTCCAGTCGACCAAACTCATACCTATTTCTTTAGAATTCCATTTTTCCTATCGATTGAGTACAAGAAACCGCCCATTTACTGATTTCAACTACCCAATAACGTGGTCAGAAATTTGTAATTTGGCCAATTTCATGAAAATTAAAAAATGTGACAATTTCAAAATAGGGCCCAGAATGAACATTGCAGACATTCCTGGCTCAAATATAACATTTTCTTTGTTCATCAGTCATGTCTCCAGGCCCTTCTGATATTACTCTTGCTTTCTATTTTGAATTTTTATTCAAACAAAAAATAGAAGATTTATTATTATGCAGACTACTGCAATATTGTAATAATTGTATAAATAATGTCAACCCATTCATGACTGCATATTAGAATGGCTACTTGGACATTTATTGGAAAATGACATCATTTGTTTACTTTTGAACATCGGCAAAAATCAAACATTTCCCCTACTTTGAGTTCCATTTCAAGGTTCTTTTCATAGGAAAACCAATCAAAATCACCTCTATTTCTATAATATGTTTTCCATTCTATCAAATGAGATCAAGAAAACGAGAATACAACTATAAATACTATACAAAAATAGACCACAAAGTTGGCATTTTAATTAAAAAAAAACGGTCGGTATAGGGCAAGGAGGAATAACATCTTGTAGGAGTGAGGAAGAGCCAGTTGTGAGTGTGGAGGAAGTTCGTGAGGCAGTAGGTAAAATGAAAGGGGGTAAGGCAGCTGGGATTGATGGGATAAAGATAGAAATGTTAAAAGCAGGTGGGGATATAGTTTTGGAGTGGTCGGTGCAATTATTTAATAAATGTATGGAAGAGGGTAAGGTACATAGGGATTGGCAGAGAGCATGCATAGTTCCTTTGTATAAAGGCAAAGGGGACAAAAGAGAGTGCAAAAATTATAGGGGGATAAGTCTGTTGAGTATACCTGGTAAAGTGTATGGTAGAGTTATTATTGAAAGAATTAAGAGTAAGACGGAGAATAGGATAGCAGATGAACAAGGAGGCTTTAGGAAAGGTAGGGGGTGTGTGGACCAGGTGTTTACAGTGAAACATATAAGTGAACAGTATTTAGATAAGGCTAAAGAGGTCTTTGTGGCATTTATGGATTTGGAAAAGGCGTATGACAGGGTGGATAGGGGGGCAATGTGGCAGATGTTGCAGGTGTATGGTGTAGGAGGTAAATTACTGAAAGCAGTGAAGAGTTTTTACGAGGATAGTGAGGCTCAAGTTAGAGTATGTAGGAAAAAGGGGAATTATTTCCCAGTAAAAGTAGGCCTTAGACAAGGATGTGTGATGTCACCGTGGTTGTTTAATATATTTATAGATGGGGGTTGTAAGAGAAGTAAATGCGAGGGTCTTGGCAAGAGGCGTGGAGTTAAAAGATAAAGAATCACAAATAGAGTGGGAGTTGTCACAGTTGCTCTTTGCTGATGACACTGTGCTCTTGGGAGATTCTGAAGAGAAGTTGCAGAGGTTGGTGGATGAATTTGGTAGGGTATGCAAAAGAAGAAAATTAAAAGTGAATACAGGAAAGAGTAAGGTTATGAGGAACAAAAAGATTAGGTGATGAAAGATTGGATATCAGATTGGAGGGAGAGAGTATGGAGGAGGTGAATGTATTCAAATATTTGGGAGTGGACGTGTCAGCAGATGGGTCTATGAAAGATGAGGTGAATCATAGAATTGATGAGGGGAAAAGGGTGAGTGGTGCACTTAGGAGTCTGTGGAGACAAAGAACTTTGTCCTTGGAGGCAAAGAGGGGAATGTATGAGAGTATAGTTTTACCAACGCTCTTATATGGGTGATGAATGTTGCAGCGAGGAGAAGGCTGGAGGCAGTGGAGATGTCATGTCTGAGGGCAATGTGTGGTGTGAATATAATGCAGAGAATTCTTAGTTTGGAAGGTAGGAGGATGTGCGGGATTACCAAAACTGTTGTCCAGAGGGCTGAGGAAGGGTTGTTGAGGTGGTTCGGACATGTAGAGAGAATGGAGCGAAACAGAATGACTTCAAGAGTGTATCAGTCTGTAGTGGAAGGAAGGCGGGGTAGGGGTCGGCCTAGGAAAGGTTGGAGGGAGGGGGTAAAGGAGGTTTTGTGTGCGAGGGGCTTGGACTTCCAGCAGGCATGCGTGAGCGTGTTTGATAGGAGTGAATGGAGACAAATGGTTTTTAATACCTGACGTGCTGTTGGAGTGTGAGCAAAGTAACATTTATGAAGGGGTTCAGGGAAACCGGCAGGCCGGACTTGAGTCCTGGAGATGGGAAGTACAGTGCCTGCACTCTGAAGGAGGGGGTGTTAATGTTGCAGTTTAAAAACTGTAGTGTAAAGCACCCTTCTGACAAGACAGTGATGGAGTGAATGATGGTGAAAGTTTTTCTTTTTCGGGCCACCCTGCCTTGGTGGGAATCGGCCCGTGTGATACTAAAAAAAAAAAAAAAAAAATCTCATTATGCACTGCGTGCTGCAGGATTTTTTTATATGGTGCACACTGACCACACAGACCCATTCTCTCACATGTGGGCCTACCAGCTTTCTCCCGCTTGATTTGAAGCCACTAGAATTTGAGTATATACATGTCCAAAACTGGGTCGTGAGACGTATATATACGACCAAAACATTCAAAGGGTTAAAGTGTAGGCATTGTGCTTCCCACCTTCATAAGTCAAGTTCGGCTATCTGGTTTCCATGAATCCCTTCACAAAATATTACCCTGCTCACACTCGACAATTTGTCAAGTCCCAAAAACCATTTGTCTCTATCCTATCTAACACTCTCACACATACCTGCTACATGTCCAAGCCCCTTGCACACAAAACCTCTTTTATCACCTCCCTCCATCCTTTCCTAGGATGAACCCTTTCCCTGCTTCCCTCCACTACAAATTTATACACTTTCCAAGTCATCCTGTTTTTGCTTCACCTTCTCTAAATGACCAAACCACCTCAACAACACTGCTTCTGGGAGATTCTGAAGACAAATTACAAAGATTGGTGGGCGAATTTGGGAGGGTTTGTGAAAGAAGGAAAATAAGAGTGAGCATAGGAAAGAGCAAAGTGATGTAAATATTATGCAGAGAGTTCGTAGCTTGGAGATTAGGAGATGTGACATTACTAAAAGTATTATCCAGAGGGCTGAGGAGGGGTTGTTGATGTGGTTTGGACATTTAGAGAGGATAGAGACAAATAGGATGACGTAGCTGGAGTCTACCTGGAGGGGTGTTCCGGGGATCAACGCCCATGCTGCCCGGTCCATGACCAGGCCTCCCAGTGGATTAGGGCCTGATCAACCAGGCTATTACTGCTCACCTCGTGGAGCCCAGCATATGAACCACAGCTCGGCTGATCCAGCACTGACTTTAAGTATCTGTCCAGTTCCCCCTTGAAGGCAGCCAGGGGCCCTATTGGAGGGTGTATTAAACTGTAGTGGAGGGAAGGTGAGGTAGGAGTCATCCTAGGAAAGGTTGGAGGGACAGGGTAGAGGAGGTTTTGTGTGTGAGGGGCTTGGAGGTGCATGTGAGTGTGTTAGATAAGAGTGAGTGGAGGCAAATGGCTTTTTGGAACTTGATGAGCTGTTGGAGTGCAGGCAGGGTAACATTTTGTGAAAGGAAACTGGTTAACCAGACTTGAGTATACTGCACATCACCCTGTCTCAAGTCAAGTTATATCACACACCATGCTCTCTCTCTTCAAATAATTTGTACCCTGTTCTACTTTTTAACCCTTTCAAGGTCGAGAGGCCCTCTCCTAAACTTGTTCTCAGGGTCGAAAATTTTTCAGAAATTTTTTTTTTTTTCTTATGAAATGATAGAGAATCTCTTCCCGGTCATAATGACACCAAATGTATGAAATTTGATGGAAAACTTACAGAATTATGCTCTCGCGAAGTTAGCAGTCTCGCCGATGCATAAGCATCGGCGATTCCGCCCACTTTGAGCCCGAGTTTTTGCCAATTCCTGTGTACTAATCGACAAAAATCATATTTATTTCTCTAGAGCTCCATTTTTTCTATCGATTGAGTACAAGAAACCACCCATTTACCAGTTTTAACTATCCAATAAAGTGGTTAGAAATTGGCAATTTTGCCAATTTCACACAAATTTCAGAAGATGCCAATTTCCAAATAGGGTCCAGAATAAACAAGAAAGACATTCCTGGCACTAAAATAACAAGTTCTCTGTTCATTAGCCATGTCTCCAGGCCCCTCTTATATTTCTTTTGCTTTCCACTTTGAATTTTTATTCTTACAAAAAATAGAAGATTTACTGTTATGCAGACTACTGCATTAGTGTAGAAATGGTATAAATAACATCAGCGCACTTGTGAAAGAATATTAGACTCACCAGTTGACGTGTATTGGACGCTTGGCACGATTTGTTTACTTTTTTTTTTTTTTTTTTTTTACACAGGGTTTGACAAGGTTAAGGATCCCTAGCTTTATTGACAAGCTATTTACAGGTTAATGATTCCTAACTTTATTGGCAAGCTAAGAGCTGTTACCTACATCAGCTCATTTGAAAGCATTTTTATTGTTAAGAGACATACAAGTAGGGAACAGGATGAAGTTGGAGCCATCTTTGGGCCAGCATTTTCGTTTGATCAACTGACTTTATCTCGTTGACATCATTATGCTGTACGAATGTGTTCCATACTAGAGTCATCCTGGGTATGTATGATCTCAGATGGAGTGATGTTCTGGAGAAGGGTACAGCCAGAGTGAAGTTGCTGCTTTCTGCCCGTCTTGTGGTATAAAAGCTTGTTTCACGCTGTCCTCGAAGTGGATCCAAGTGTGGTACTTTGACAATATTGGCCTTGTACTTTTGAACTTTGGTAAAAATTGAACATTTCTGCTACTTTGAGCTCAATTTCAAGGTACTTTTCATTGTGAAACCAGTCAAAATCATCTCAATTTCTGTAATATGTCTTCCATTCTATAAAATGAGACCAGGAAACTAAAATACAACCATAAATACCATATGAAAATACAGTGCAAAGTCGCTGTTTTAATCCAAAAACACTGTCAAAGGTTTTTTTTTCTCATTATGCACAGTGTGCTGCATGATTTTTTTTATACTGCGCACACTGACCACATAGCCCCATTCTTTCATATGTAGGCCTACCAGCTTTCTCTCGCTAGATTTGAAAGCACTAGAATTTAGGCATACTAGTACGTCAATAACCCTGGTGTGTATGCCGTACTAGTACGTTGAAAACCCTGAAAGTGTTAAATTGAAAGATTTTTTAGTTATTTACAATGTAATGCTACTGTAAGCTTTGTATTAGGTTTCATTTTAATTATGTTCGAAATTCTGTACTTGATAATCAGTGTTGTTACTACAGTAATGTATTAATATAATGTTAATAATACAATATATCATGATGTAGCTTTTATTTTTGCTTGAAATGCTTTGCATACTATGTGCCTCTAAATACAACGTGAACTATTGTACTCTTCCCAAATAAATAAAATGTAAATTTTGTGTTTTCATTTGCTTACGTGTTCTAGGCATTTTTTATGGATGCAACTTTGTGTTGCCATCATCTTTCAGAGCAATTGCTCCCACTTAGCATGAGTAATATTGATTGTATATAAAGTAAACAACAGTAAGTGTAAAATATAGAACTGAACAATTGGTTGTAGATCCCAGCCTCAGTGGGAAACGGCCTGGAGTATACTGGGAGAGGGTTTCGGGGGTCAGTGCCCCTGCGGCTCAGCCTGAGACCAGGCCTTATGGTGGCTCAGGGTCTGATCAACCAGGCTTTTACTGCTGGCCGCACGCAAACTGACGTACGAACCACAGCCCGGTTGGTCAGCTACTGAATTTAGGTGCCTGTCTGGTGTCGTTTTGAAGACAGTCAGGGGTCTATTGGTTATCCCCCTTATGTATACTGGGAGGCAGTTGAACAGTCTTGGGCCCCTGACACTTAATTGTGTTATCTCTCAGTGTACTCGTGGCACCCCTGCTTTTCATTGGGGGAATGTTGCATCTCCTGCCGAGTCTCTTGCTTTCACAGGGAGAGATTTTTGTTTGTAAGTTTGATACTAATCCCTCTAGGATTTTCCAAGTGTATATTATCATGTATCTCTTATGCCTGTGTTCTAGGGAATACAAATCAAGGAATGTCAACTATTCCCAGTAATTTAGGTGCCTTATCGTACTTGTGTGTGCCATGAAAGTTTTGTACACTCTAAATTATGGGATAAAATTAATCAAAATTTTAAACTGAATTCTTGTTATTGTACTTCTTTTGAAAATTAGTGTATTGATTAGTGTGTTATTTTCAGGTTTGGGCGTGAATTAAATCAGCTCATTGAAGGAAGTGGTGGTGTAAGTGCTAGTTCTGCTACAACGCCTACAGGGATCCCTGCTTCTCGACCTCGAGAAAGAAGTGCTGGACGCACTGGACTGCCATTCATCCGGGACCCTCTGACAGGACCTATGTCTAGGTATCAAAGTGCAAGACGTGGAGCCCGTACTACCACTACCACAGCTGATCCACAAAATGCCAGAAGAGACACCCTCTCCTATGTTGTGTCACTACTGCGGGCCCACAAGAATGAACATTGTGATACATTGCCTGACATTGATGTTGGGTCACTAAAACATATAGGTGAGAGATTGAGGTTTAATTGCTAAGATTCATGATAGTTTGTGAATATAATAATGGTATACAGTATTGAAAAGTAGATAGTAAGATGCATGCAACGGTTAGGTATCTTTGTTCCAAAATGTTGAAAGTGAACATAGAAAAGAGTAAGGTGATGAGAGTATCAAATGATTTAGATAAAGAAAAATTGAATATCAAATTGGGGAGGAAGAGTATGGAAGAAGTGAATGTTTTCAGATATTTGGGAGTTTACGTGTCAGAGGATGGATTTATGAAGGATGAGGTTAATCATAGAATTGATGAAGGAAAAAAGGTGAGTGGTGCATTTAGGTATATGTGGAGGGAAAAAGTGTTATCTATGGAGGTAAAGAAGGGAATGTATGAAATTATAGTAGTACCAACACTCTTATATGGGTGTGAAGCTTGGGTTGTAAATGTTGCAGCAAGGAGGCGGTTGGAGGCGTTGGAGATGTCCTGTCTAAGAGCAATATGTGGTGTAAATATTATGCAGAAAATTCGGAGTGTGGAAATTAGGAGAAGGTGTGGAGTTAATAAAAGTATTAGTCAGAGGGCTGAAGAGGGTTTGTTGAGGTGGTTTGGTCATTTAGAGAGAATGGATCAAAGTAGAATGACATGGAGAGCATATAAATCTGTAGGGGAAGGAAGTCGGGGTAGGGGTCGTCCTCGAAAAGGTTGGGAGGGAGGGGGTAAAGGAGGTCTTGTGGGCGAAGGGTTTGGACTTCCAGCAAGCATGCGTGAGCATGTTAGATAGGAGTGAATGGAGACAAATGGTATTTGGGACTTGACGATCTGTTGGAGTGTGAGCAGGGTAATATTTAGTGAAGGGATTCAGGGAAACCGGTTATTTTATATAACCGGACTTGGGTCCTGGAAATGGGAAGTACAATGCCTGCACTCTAAAGGAGGAGTTTGGGATATTGGCAGTTTGGAGAGATATATTGTGTATTTTTATACGTATATACTTCTGTGTGTGATGAATGGTTTGAAAAACCGACAAGTTGAAGATTGAGACACTTATGCAACATATGGGAATCTTTATTCAGGAAATGTTTCGCCACACATTGGCTTCATCAGTCCAATACAAAGTAGAAAGGCGTAAGGAGAGGAGGAGTTTGAGGTAATCAGTCCCTCAGCCTGGAGTCGATGTGTTCAGTCCATCAATCTTGTAGTATGTACAGCATAGGGCCTTAGACGTGGCTTATATACTGTAGTGAGGTGAGGCGAAGTAGGAGGAGGAGGTGGGGTCATAGTGGTATCATCTACTAGTCGAAGTAGGTCTTCGTCCAAAGGTTGGACAAGTGTTGAAGAATTCTTTGTAACAAGATCCCATGATGCTGCAGTGTCTGACAGTTGTGATGAATGGTTTGAAAAACCGACAGGTTGAAGATTGAGACACTTATGCAACATAAGGGAATCTTTATTCAGGAAACGTTTCACCACACAGTGGCTTCATCAGTCCAATACAAAGTAGAAAAGCATAAGGAGAGGAGGAGTTTGAGGTAATCAGTCCCTCAGCCTGGAGTCTATGTGTTCAGTCCATCAATCTTGTAGAGTGTACAGCGTAGGGCGGTAGACTGATTACCTCAAACTCCTCCTCTCCTTACGCCCTTCTACTTTGTATTGGACTGATGAAGCCAGTGTGGCGAAACGTTTCCTGAATAAAGATACCCATATGTTGCATAAGTGTCTCAATCTTCAACGTATATATTTCTAAACTGTTGTATTCTGGGCACCTCTGCAAAAACAGTGATTATGTGTGAGTGAGGTGAAAGTGTTGAATGATGATGAAAGTATTTTCTTTTTGGGGATTTTCTTTCTCTTTGGGTCACCCTGCCTCGGTGGGAGACGGCCGACTTGTTGAAAAAAAAAAAATCAGGCTTTATCAGTCAGATACAGTTTCTTGGCATATAATTTTAACCTTACTAAAAAAAATTGTAAAGGATTATCATAAAATTTTATTCATCATGTTTGAGGGGATGTCTTGAGTAATTATTATAGTTAAAAACTGGCAGTGTGCTAGTTGGTAAAAAAACACAAATACAATGTAGTTCTTTATTTGTACAACTTTTTGCCTATCATTGTGCTTTATCAGGTACATCAAATAAAGGCCAGTGTTGGGTGAAATATTTTACAAATAAAGGACTCCACTGCATTGTGTTTTTTGCATCAACTTTTGGCATCTGTCATTTTCTCTGTTGATGTGTGAACTTTTGTGAATATAGTTGTTCTAGTATTGAGATCATGTGCTAAAGATGGGTGAGAGTACTTTAAGTTGTGCTATATGGTATTTGTATCTACATAGATGCATTGCATGTCTTCAGATCCTTTTATTAAGTTTTCCTATATTGTTTCATATTTGTATCTTTCTTTGACTTTATTATTATAAATTTTTTTTGCAGCTTATGTGTTTGATGCTCTCATCAGCTACCTACGGTGTTGTGAGAGTGACAGTAATGCTCACATAGACTCTGGAGGGGCAGAGTGCACAGGGTTTTCATGGGAACGAGATGAGAATGAGAATGAGGATGATCTGGATGACCTGCCTTCTATTACTCCCTCAGCTGGTGACAGTGAATCTGTAGATGAAGATTCTAACCTGTCAAACTCACGTGGCAGAAAGCACACATTTTTCCAGGTGATATGTTGTGAATGGATATCCTGTCCATATTGATAATTTGTGAATCTGCAGTTTTGTACTTTTTTGGGGGGCTATTATTCAAATAGCTAGCACACTGTTGTGTTTATAATATTTTGAAAGTTTCATGCACTTATGTTATTGACTACTATTAGTAAACTTATTTTCTATACACCTAGGTAGTAGTTTGGTAGACAGCAACTACCCAGGGAGGTACTACCATCCTGCCAAGTGATTGTAAAACGAAAGCCTGTAATTGTTTTACATGATGGTAGGATTGCTGGAGGCAATTAGGGTAAGATATAAACAGCTATTGGAGGATAGATGGGCTAATGAGAGCATAGGCAATGGGGTCGAAGAGGTATGGGGTAGGTTTAAAAATGTAATGTTAGAGTGTTCAGCAGAAGTTTGTGGTTACAGGAAAGTGGGTGCGGGAGGGAAGAGGAGCAATTGGTGGAATGATGATGTAAAGAGAGTAGTAAGGGAGAAAAAGTTAGCATATGAGAAGTTTTTACAATATAGAAGTGATGCAAGGAGGGAAGAGTATATGGAGAAAAAGAGAGAGGTTAAGAGAGTGGTGAAGCAATGTAAAAAGAGAGCAAATGAGAGAATGGGTGAGATGTTATCAACAAATTTTGTTGAAAATAAGAAAAAGTTTTGGAGTGAGATTAACAAGTTAAGGAAGCCTAGAGAACAAATGGATTTGTCAGTTAAAAATAGGAGAGGAGAGTTATTAAATGGAGAGTTAGAGGTATTGGGAAGATGGAAGGAATATTTTGAGGAATTGTTAAATGTTGATGAAGATAGGGAAGCTGTGATTTTGTGTATAGGGCAAGGAGGAATAACATCTTGAAGGAGTGAGGAAGAGCCAGTTGTGAGTGTGGGGGGAAGTTCGTGAGGCAGTAGGTAAAATGAAAGGGGGTAAAGCAGCCGGGATTGATGGGATAAAGATAGAAATGTTAAAAGCAGGTGGGGGATATAGTTTTGTAGTGGTTGGTGCAATTATTTAATAAATGTATGGAAGAGGGTAAGGTACCTAGGGATTGGCAGAGAGCATGCATAGTTTCTTTGTATAAAGGCAAAGGGAACAAAAGAGAGTGCAAAAATTATAGGGGGATAAGTCTGTTGAGTATACCTGGTAAAGTGTATGGTAGAGTTATTATTGAAAGAATTAAGAGTAAGACAGAGAATAGGATAGCAGATGAACAAGGAGGCTTTAGGAAAGGAAGGGGGTGTGTGGACCAGGTGTTTACAGTGAAACATAATTGAACAGTATTTAGATACGGCTAAAGAGGTTTTTGTGGCATTTACGGATTTGGAAAAGGCGTACGACAGGGTGGATAGGGGGGCAATGTGGCAGATGTTGCAGGTGTATGGTGTAGGAGGTAAATTACTGAAAGCAGTGAAGAGTTTTTACGAGGATAGTGAGGCTCAAGTTAGAGTATGTAGGAAAGAGGGAGATTATTTCCTAGTAAAAGTAGGCCTTAGACAAGGATGTGTGATGTCACCGTGGTTGTTTAATATATTTATAGATGGGGTTGTAAGAGAAGTAAATGCGAGGGTCATGGCAAGAGGCGTGGAGTTAAAAGATAAAGAATCACACACAGAGTGGGAGTTGTCACAGTTGCTTTTTGCTGATGACACTGTGCTCTTAGGAGATTCTGAAGAGAAGTTGCAGAGGTTGGTGGATGAATTTGGTAGGGTATGCAAAAGAAGAAAATTAAAAGTGAATACAGGAAAGAGTAAGGTTATGAGGATAACAAAAAGATTAGGCGATGAAAGATTGGATATCAGATTGGATGGAGAGAGTATGGAGGAGGTGAATGTATTCAGATATTTGGGAGTGGACGTGTCAGCGGATGGGTCTATGAAAGATGAGTGAATCATAGAATTGATGAGGGGAAAAGGGTGAGCGGTGCACTTAGGAGTCTGTGGAGACAAAGAACTTTGTCCTTGGAGGCAAAGAGGGGAATGTATGAGAGTATAGTTTTACCAACGCTCTTATATGGGTGTGAAGCATGAGTGATGAATGTTGCAGCGAGGAGAAGGCTGGAGGCAGTGGAGATGTCATGTCTGAGGGCAATGTGTGGTGTGAATATAATGCAGAGAATTCGTAGTTTGGAAGTTAGGAGGAGGTGCGGGATTACCAAAACTGTTGTCCAGAGGGCTGAGGAAGGGTTGTTGAGGTGGTTTGGACATGTAGAGAGAATGGAGTGAAACATAATGACTTCAAGAGTGTATCAGTCTGTAGTGGAAGGAAGGTGGGGTAGGGGTCGGCCTAGGAAAGGTTGGAGGGAGGGGGTAAAGGAGGTTTTGTGTGCGAGGGGCTTGGACTTCCAGCAGGCATGCATGAGCGTATTTGATAGGAGTGAATGGAGACAAATGGTTTTTAATACTTGACGTGCTGTTGGAGTGTGAGCAAAATAACATTTATGAAGGGATTCAGGGAAACCGGCAGGCCGGATTTGATTCCTGGAGATGGGAAGTACAGTGCCTGCACTCTGAAGGAGGGGTGTTAATGTTGCAGTTTAAAAACTGTAGTGTAAAGCACCCTTCTGGCAAGACAGTGATGGAGTGAATGATGGTGAAAGTTTTTCTTTTTCAGGCCACCCCGCCTTGGTGGGAATCGGCCAGTGTGTTAATGATAATAATAATAATAGGATTGCTGGTGTCTTTTTTCTGTCTCATAAACATGCAAGATTTCAGGTACGTCTTGCTACTTCTACTTACACTTAGGTCACACTACACATACATGTACAAGCATATATATATACACACCCCTCTGGGTTTTCTGCTATTTTCTTTCTAGTTCTTGTTCTTGTTTAATTTCCTCTTATCTCCATGGGGAAGTGGAACAGAATTCTTCCTCCGTAAGCCATGCGTGTTGTAAGAAGCGACTAAAATGCCGGGAGCAAGGGGCTAGTAACCCTTTCTCCTGTATAAATTACTAAATTTGAAAAGAGAAACTTTTGTTTTTCTTTTTGGGCCATCCTGCCTTGGTGGGATACGGCCGGTTTGTTGAAAGAAAGAAGAAACATGCAAGATTTCAGGTACAGTGGAACCTCAAAAATCGAACTGCTCCGAACTCAAGCAGTTATGTAAGTATATTTTTGTAAGTGCTTTTATAAGTGTATTTTTGAGGGTCTGAAATGGACTAATCTAATTTACATTATTCCTGATGGGCATAAATTCGTTCAGTAGCAGCACACAAACAGCCTTCTGGACCGAAGTAAGTTCGATTTTTGAGGTTCCACTGTACGTCTTGCTATTTCTACTTACACTTAGGTCACACTACACATACATTTTTTTTTTTTTTTCAACAAGTCGGCCGTCTCCCACCGAGGCAGGGTGACCCAAAAAAGAAAGAAAATACCCAAAAAGAAAATACTTTCATCATCATTCAACACTTTCACCACTCTCACACATTATCACTGTTTTTGCAGAGGTGCTCAGAATACAACAGTTTAGAAGCATATACGTATAAAGATACACAACATATCCCTCCAAACTGCCAATATGCCAAACCCCTCCTTTAAAGTGCAGGCATTGTACTTCCCATTTCCAGGACTCAAGTCTGACTATATGAAAATAACCGGTTTCCCTGAATCCCTTCACTAAATATTACCCTGCTCACACTCCAACAGATCGTCAGGTCCCAAGTACCATTCATCTCCATTCACTCCTATCTAACACGCTCACGCACGCTTGCTGGAAGTCCAAGCCCCTCGCCCACAAAACCTCCTTTACCCCCTCTCTCCAACCCTTTCGAGGATGACCCCTACCCCTCCTTCCTTCCCCTATAGATTTATATGCTTTCCATGTCATTCTACTTTGATCCATTCTCTCTAAATGACCAAACCACCTCAACAACCCCTCTTCTGCCCTCTGACTAATGCTTTTATTAACTCCACACCTTCTCCTAATTTCCACACTTCGAATTTTCTGCATAATATTTACACCACACATTGCCCTTAGACAGGACATCTCCACTGCCTCCAACCGTCTCCTCGCTGCTGCATTTACAACCCAAGCTTCACATTCATGTAAGAGTAAATAACAAAAAAAAGGCACAATACCGTGACTGGAATGATACACAAATAACCCACACATAAAAGAGAGAAGCTTACGACGACGTTTCGGTCCGACTTGGACCATTGACAAAGTCACACTAACCAGAAGTGGAGCAGGACAGCTATATATAGGCAGGAGGATGTGGCTGTAGTAGTAGTAGTACAAGAATAGTATATAATACCGACAAGATGAAATTAAGACACGCGCAACACCCGGGCATCCTTATCGCAGATGTTTCGCCTTCCAGCCAGCCACTGGATGGCGAAACGTCCACAACAAAGACAGCCAGACGTCGCACATGTGTCCATAGATAACGTTTTTTGACTCCACATATACCTCAACGCACCACTCGCCTTTTTTCCCTCATCAATTCTATGATTAACCTCATCCTTCATAAATCCATCCGCCGATACGTCAACTCCCAAGTATCTGAAAACATTCACTTCTTCCATACTCCTCCTCCCCAATTTGATATCCAATTTTTCTTTATCTAAATCATTTGATACCCTCATCACCTTACTCTTTTCTATGTTCACTTTCAACTTTCTACCTTTACACATATTCCCAAACTCATCCACTAACCTTTGCAATTTTTCTTTAGAATCTCCCATAAGCACAGTATCATCAGCAAAAAGTAACTGTGTCAATTCCCATTTTGAATTTGATTCCCCATAATTTAATCCCACCCCTCTCCCGAACACCCTAGCATTTACTTCTTTTACAACCCCATCTATAAATTTATTAAACAACCATGGTGACATTACACATCCCTGTCTAAGACCTACTTTTAACGGGAAGTATTCTCCCTCTCTTCTACACACCCTAACCTGAGCCTCGCTATCCTCATAAAAACTCTTAACAGCATTTAGTAACTTACCACCTATTCCATATACTTGCAACATCTGCCACATTGCTCCTCTATCCACTCTATCATATGCATTTTCTAAATCCATAAATGCAATAAAAACTTCCCTACCTTTATCTAAATACTGTTCACATATATGCTTCAATGTAAACACTTGATCTACACATCCTCTACCCACTCTGAAGCCTCCCTGCTCATCCACAATCCTACATTCTGTCTTACCTCTAATTCTTTCACTTATAACCCTACCGTATACTTTTCCTGGTATACTCAGTAAACTTGTTCCTCTATAATTTTTACAATCTCTTTTGTCCCCTTTCCCTTTATATAAAGGGATTATACATACTCTCTGCCAATCCCTAGGTACCTTCCCCTCTTTCATACATTTATTAAACAAAAGTACCAACCACTCCAACACTATATCCCCCCCTGCTTTTAACATTTCTGTCATGATCCCATTAGTTCCAGCTGCTTTACCCCCTTTCATTCTACGTAATGCCTCGCGTACCTCCACCACACTTACATTCTGCTCTTCTTCACTCCTAAAAGATGGTATACCTCCCTGGCCAGTGCATGAAATTGCCGCCTCCCTTCCTCAACATTTAAAAGTTCCTCAAAATATTCTCGCCATCTACCTAATACCTCCCTCTCCCCATCTATTAACTCCCCTACTCTGTTTTTAACTGACAAATCCATACTTTCCCTAGGCTTTCTCAACTTGTTTAACTCACTCCAAAATTTTTTCTTATTTTCATTAAAATTTCTTGACAGTGCCTCTCCCACTCTATCATCTGCTCTCCTTTTGCACTCTCTCACCACTCTCTTCACCTTTCTTTTACTGTCCATATACTCTGCTTTTCTTATAACACTTCTGCTTTGTAAAAACCTCTCATAAGCTAACTTTTTCTCTTTTATCACACCCTTTACTTCATCATTCCACCAATCACTCCTCTTTCCACCTGCCCCCACCCTCCTATAACCACAAACTTCTGCCCCACATTCTAATACTGCATTTTTAAAACTATTCCAACCCTCTTCAACCCCCCCACTACTCATCTTTGCACTAGCCCACCTTTCTGCCAACAGTTGCTTATATCTCCCCCGAATTTCCTCCTCCCTTAGTTTATACACTTTCACCTCCCTCTTACTTGTTGTTGCCACCTTCCTCTTTTCCCATCTACCTCTTACTCTAACTGTAGCTACAACTAAATAATGATCCGATATATCAGTTGCCCCTCTATAAACATGTACATCCTGGAGCCTACCCATCAACCTTTTATCCACCAATACATAATCTAACAAACTACTTTCATTACGTGCTACATCATACCTTGTATATTTATTTATCCTATTTTTCATAAAATATGTATTACTTATTACCAAATTTCGTTCTACACATAGCTCAATTAAAGGCTCCCAATTTACATTTACCCCTGGCACCCCAAATTTACCCACTACTCCCTCCATAACATTTTTACCCACTTTAGCATTGAAATCACCAACCACCATTACTCTCACATGTACAAGCATATATATACACACACCCCTCTGGGTTTTCTGCTATTTTCTTTCTAGTTCTTGTTCTTGTTTAATTTCCTCTTATCTCCATGGGGAAGTGGAACACAATTCTTCCTCCGTAAGCCATGCGTGTTGTAAGAAGCACCTAAAATGCCAGGAGGAAGGGGCTAGTAACCCCTTCTGTATAAATTACTAAATTTGAAAAGAGAAACTTTTGTTTTTCTTTTTTGGCCACCCTGCCTCGGTGGGATACGGCCGGTTTGTTGAAAGAAAGATTTTCTATACAATGCGTGCCTTCTAGATGATGGGTGGGAATACTGCAGTTCGAAGAATTATTAGAATTGTAATAGCTGTGAAGAGAGTAGTAAGGGAGAAAAAGTTAGCATATGAGAAGTTTTTACAAAGTAGAAGTGATGCAAGGAGGGAAGAGTATATGGAGAAAAAGAGAGAGGTTAAGAGAGTGGTGAAGCAATGTAAAAAGAGAGCAAATGAGAGAGTGGGTGAGATGTTATCAACAAATTTGTTGAAAATAAGAAAAAGTTTTGGAGTGAGATTAACAAGTTAAGAAAGCCTAGAGAACAAATGGATTTGTCAGTTAAAAATAGGAGAGGAGAGTTATTAAATGGAGAGTTAGAGGTATTGGGAAGATGGAGGGAATATTTTGAGGAATTGTTAAATGTTGATGAAGATAGGGAAGCTGTGATTTCGTGTATAGGGCAAGGAGGAACAACATCTTGTAGGAGTGAGGAAGAGCCAGTTGTGAGTGTGGGGGAAGTTCGTGAGGCAGTAGGTAAAATGAAAGGGGGTAAGGCAGCCGGGATTGATGGGATAAAGATAGAAATGTTAAAAGCAGGTGGAGATATAGTTTTGGAGTGGTTGGTGCAATTATTTAATAAATGTATGGAAGAGGGTAAGGTACCTAGGGATTGGCAGAGAGCATGCATAGTTCCTTTGTATAAAGGCAAAGGGGATAAAAGAGAGTGCAAAAATTATAGGGGGATAAGTCTGTTGAGTATACCTGGCAAAGTGTATGGTAGAGTTATTATTGAAAGAATTAAGAGTAAGACGGAGAATAGGATAGCAGATGAACAAGGAGGCTTTAGGAAAGGTAGGGGGTGTGTGGACCAGGTGTTTACAGTGAAACATATAAGTGAACAGTATTTAGATAAGGCTAAAGAGGTCTTTGTGGCATTTATGGATTTGGAAAAGGCGTATGACAGGGTGGATAGGGGGGCAATGTGGCAGATGTTGCAGGTGTATGGTGTAGGAGGTAGGTTACTGAAAGCAGTGAAGAGTTTTTACGAGGATAGTGAGGCTCAAGTTAGAGTATGTAGGAAAGAGGGAAATTATTTCCCAGTAAAAGTAGGCCTTAGACAAGGATGTGTGATGTCACCGTGGTTGTTTAATATATTTATAGATGGGGGTTGTAAGAGAAGTAAATGCGAGGGTCTTGGCAAGAGGCGTGGAGTTAAAAGATAAAGAATCACACATAAAGTGGGAGTTGTCACAGTTGCTCTTTGCTGATGACACTGTGCTCTTGGGAGATTCTGAAGAGAAGTTGCAGAGATTGGTGGATGAATTTGGTAGGGTGTGCAAAAGAAGAAAATTGAAAGTGAATACAGGAAAGAGTAAGGTTATGAGGATAACAAAAAGATTAGGTGATGAAAGATTGGATATCAGATTGGAGGGAGAGAGTATGGAGGAGGTGAATGTATTCAGATATTTGGGAGTGGACGTGTCAGCGGATGGGTCTATGAAAGATGAGGTGAATCATAGAATTGATGAGGGGAAAAGGGTGAGTGGTGCACTTAGGAGTCTGTGGAGACAAAGAACTTTGTCCATGGAGGCAAAGAGGGGAATGTATGAGAGTATAGTTTTACCAACGCTCTTATATGGGTGTGAAGCATGGGTGATGAATGTTGCAGCGAGGAGAAGGCTGGAGGCAGTGGAGATGTCATGTCTGAGAGCAATGTGTGGTGTGAATATAATGCAGAGAATTCGTAGTTTGGAAGTTAGGAGGAGGTGCGGGATTACCAAAACTGTTGTCCAGAGGGCTGAGGAAGGGTTGTTGAGGTGGTTCGGACATGTGGAGAGAATGGAGCGAAACAGAATAACTTCAAGAGTGTATCAGTCTGTAGTGGAAGGAAGGCGGGGTAGGGGTCGGCCTAGGAAAGGTTGGAGGGAGGGGGTAAAGGAGGTTTTGTGTGCGAGGGGCTTGGACTTCCAGCAGGCATGCGTGAGCGTGTTTGATAGGAGTGAATGGAGACAAATGGTTTTTAATACTTGACGTGCTGTTGGAGTGTGAGCAAAGTAACATTTATGAAGGGGTTCAGGGAAACCGGCAGGCCGGACTTGAGTCCTGGAGATGGGAAGTACAGTGCCTCCACTCTGAAGGAGGGGTGTTAATGTTGCAGTTTAAAAACTGTAGTGTAAAGCACCCTTCTGGCAAGACAGTGATGGAGTGAATGATGGTGAAAGTTTTTCTTTTTCGGGCCACCCTGCCTTGGTGGGAATCGGCCAGTGTGATAATAATAATAAAAAAAAATAATAGCTGTGCTTTTGTGCAAAGTCATCTATGGTATGAGTGATGGTGAATGTGTTTTCATTCTTTGGGTCACTTTGCCCTGGTGGAAAATGTTTTGTGTTTAAAAGAATTTTTCACAAAGTGCAGGAATACTAATGCTGTGAAATTTGGTTCACAGAGATCACAGTCAACATTATGCTTGGGGTCAGTAGGTGCTGATGTCTTTACCAGCAGCTTGCAGGAGTCATTACCACTTGCTGACAAGCCTCACCTCCTGCAGCCCAATGCACGTAGAGAAGAATTATTTGGAATTCCTCGTGCACACACTCATAATGCTGGTAAGTGCATATTGCATCCACCCTTAAATTTCCCTAGGGAAGGAGCTTTTGGATGCAGGTAGTATATTACTTCAGGTTTACCATTCCAATCTGTCTATCTGTAACTATCAGTGCACCTAAATTTTTTTTATTTGTTGGTTATGTGTAGGCTGCTATACATATAGTAATATCTCTTATTCTGAACCTTTATAATTTGGTTTAGTCAGACTCGTAAAATTAAATTTGAATTGGTAATAATTTAAGAAACTTTGAATTTTTTGTAACATGTTTTGAAATTTAGATTATTTCTTTAACTCTTATACTTTTTTCTAGAAAGAAAGAAAGCAGGGTAATATTTTGTGAAGGGATTCAGGGAAACCAGTTAGCCGGACTTGAGTCCTGGAGGTGGGAGGTACAGTGCCTGCACTTTAAAGGAGGGGTTTGGGATATTGGCTGTTTAGAGTGACATTTAAATTGTCATACCTAGGTACTGCTGCAAAGACAGACTATGTGTGAATGATGGTGAAAGTGTCTTTCTTTTTTGGGTCACCCTGCCTTGGTGGGAAGCAACTGGCGTGTTAAAAAAAAAAAAAAAAATCAGAAACACTTATAATTTTCAAATTGGAAACTTAGTACAGAGGATTATCATACAGGACCTTTTATATTTTGAATGAGCTTTCTTTCCCTTTCTGGTTTTCTCAGTAGCTGATTAAAGGAACTACATACATGTATGGCTACATGCCATCAGTTGAAAAATGTTGGCTTTATGACCTTTAACTTTGATCAGCAGATGGTATCACCTACTGGATTAAAATTGTGCCTTTTGGTTGATGAGTCATTGTAGCACAGTGCAGACTGTTCAAAATGTTTTCTGGTGAAAAGAATGAAATCACAACTTGTGCAGTCAGAAGACACTGTTCAGTTCATTAACACAATCTACAATGTGAAAGAAACAACTGCTACTTTCATACAGTCACATAAGTCCCATCCTTACCACCCACTCGCCTATCTCACGAACACCAACTACCTATGTCACCCCTTCACACTCCTAAATTTCTTACAGACTTTTCATTATATCTTTGTTCCATTCTTATTTGCAGGTTATGGTACAAGAACACCTTTAGATTCTCCTCTCTCCCGGCTAGGTGTTTTAGAAAATCTGCACATGGTGGGTCCATACCCACCCACTCCTCAGCAGTCTTATGCACACATGCTGGGAAGTTCACGCACACTAGACCACCAGCCAACTGATCTTTCTCTGTATGCAACAGGACAGTTAAGGGATTTAAAGGTATTGTCACTTATCTATCTCCCTTATCTGTTCTGTAAATTTCCCTGTAGTTCTTGATGATGGTTTATATCCAATGATAATTACCAGATTCATGTTCTCTATCTTAATACCTAGTGCTTCTAATAAATTATTGATTTTGGCAGTTCTGTACATTTTAGCAAGTTTTGTCTTACTCCCAGTGATTTATAAATTCTCACATTTGTATACATTGTGGTAATGTTAATTAATATATAGTCTGAAAATGGTGTAATATTAGATGTATATAGTGGTGTATTGGTTGGGGTGAAGCATGTTTTCTAAACTGTAGTTACTTAAGAGTATTGAGCTCTCTTTAACGAGCAGGATGAAGACACGAGTGAGGACAGTGGAGAGACATCTCAAGAAAGAGCACCAATCATTGTTTCACCTCGAAGGAGTGGCAGCAGTTTGGCAGATGGAATCGATCATGGCAGTAGTGGTGCTACCTACACAACAGACACCACACCTACAAGATCCAGTGTCAAGAGTGTTATTGTCAGAGTTGGCTCATCAACTGTCTCAAATGCATTCAAACCTGAGGTGAGAGTAATTTTGTTTTATTCTGATTAAGTAAGCATTAAAATATGTAGAAGGGCCATGAGCCATTTTATTATTAGTATGAGAATAGGCATGTTGTCAAGTGAGTGAATTGCATGTAGGGGAAAGGTGAGGGATTAAAAGATAATGAATCTGATATAAAAGGGAGTTAACGCACTTAGTGTTAGGGTGATGGCAATATTTTTGGGAGACTTCAAAGATAATTTTCGGGAAGGTGGAAACACTTGGGAGGGCATGTTAAGACGAAAGTGATGTAGAGTATATCTTGGGAATGAAAGAATGGTGGTTAGATTGGAGGGAAGGAGTATGACAGAGGTGAATTTATTTAGAAATATGAGAGTGAATGTGTGAGCAGATGGGCATATGAACTATGAGGTAAATCAAAGAATACATAAGGGAAAGAGTACATATAACTGATTTGTTGAGGAGTCTGTGGGAAAATATTATGTTTTGAAGGATGGAAATTACTTTCTGCAAAGGCTATTTGATACCTAAAGGATGTTTTCAGGGGTTAATGCCCTCGTGGCCCTATCCCAGACCAGGCCTCTTTGTGGATCAAGACCTGATCAACCAGGCTGATTCTGCTGGCTGCATTCAGTCCAACATTCAAACAACAGCACGAATGGTTAGGAACTGACTTGAAAAACTTAACCAAGTTCTCCCTTGAAGAAAGCCAAGGTTTCATAGTAATCTTCATGCATAAAGGAAACGTGTTGAAAAATCAAGGACCTTTGACATTTATTAACCTCTCTCTTAGTGTACTTATTGTGCCTTTGCTTTTTATTGGAAGTACTTTGCACTGTCTGTAAAGTCTCTTGCTTTCATACAGTGATTTTGGTGTGCAGGTTTGGGAGCAGATAGTAGCCTGTCTGTTTAACTTTTATGACACCAGTAATAGACTTAAATTACTTGAAAAGCCTGGCATGTCATTTTGTTTACACCTCCTGTGTGCAGGGTCACAGCTCTCCCTCCTTCATCAACATCAGACACTTCAGGCTTTCATCCACATTAGGTAGAGCTTGTTGAAGCATAGCTGGCAAGGGGAGGTGGCAGACACTATGGTTTGTTGAACCCTTCACATAAAGCCAGTTTTTTGTCCTTCAAAACTATTATTTCCAGTTTTCTGTCCTTCAAAACTATTATTTTGTATTTTTGGACCACAGAAATCCTACCACAGGTAGGATGTTCAAATTCAAATGTTTATTTCTCTGTAAAGATTACAGTGTGGGGTTTACATCCAGGAGGGATATACTTCCAACTAGTTATATGGGTATAGGTAAATGATATTAGCAGTTTGGAGGGATATGTTGTGTATCTTTATACGTACAGTGGACCCCCGGTTAACGATATTTTTTCACTCCAGAAGTATGTTCAGGTGCCAGTACTGACTTTGTTGAAATATTGTGAAGTAGATTAGTCTTTCAGAGTACAAACGCACTTACATAAATACACTTACATAATTGATCGCATTCGGAAATCGTTATGCACTGTATATGCTTCTATGTTGTGTTCTGAGCACCTCTGCAAAAACAGTGATTATGAGTGAGGTGAAAGTGTTGAATGATGATGAAAGTATTTTCTTTTTGGGGATTTTCTTTCTTTTTTTTTTTTTTGGTCACCCTGCCTCGGTGGGTTCCGGCCGAATTGTTTAAAAAAAAAAAAAAAAAAAAAAAAAAAAGGTAAATGAGGGGTGGAGATATTTGCAGTTTTGGGATGGGCATCAGAATTATAGTATATGTGCCCCTGGCAAAACAGTGATAGAGTGAATGTTGGTGAATGTGTTTCTTTTTCGGGTCACCTTACCTCAGTAGAAGACAGCCACTGTGATAAAAAAAGAAAAAGGCTGTTAAATGTGTTGTACTGGCAAGATTGCTGGTCTTCTCATTGAGTGATTCTTAATAGTTGTAGTCATAATACTGTATTTCCTTTGTAATTTATGTAGGCCTAGTCTGAGACTGCCTGTGGGGTGATGAGCCCCAGAACAAATATGTAAATGTAACCATTATATAAAAAATCTGGCAGAGGCCATTGAAGACTTGAAGGAGAATAAAGTGTAGAGCACTGAGACAAGAAATTCTCATTCTCTGACTTTTAGCTGAATTGCTTGATACACAATGGTTTGGATGCTAGGAGACTGCACACCTGTTCAGTTTTTGCCTTGCTCATGCTGTTTTATAGTACAGTGTAGGTTTTTACGTCACCATAAGGGCATTAAGTAGGGCACCTTTGTTTATGCTAAATTCATTCATTTAGTAAATTTTTTTTACCTTATTTAACTGCAATGACATCTTTGTCATTCTTTTCACTGTCACATTGTGAATTATTCATACACAAACCCTATTCTTTTAGCACCAAATGCACATGCCATTTCCCAGACCAGTGCACCACCTGTCAGCATATCAGTCACTGAGTTTTTTTCAAATAGGTATAGTTACACGTGAATGTGGAAGGGAAATATCCCACCATATGACAAAAGCGGCATTTCATGCATGACTTAATTCTGAACAAAATTATTATTGCAAATTATTGATACAAATATTCGTCACTGGGCATACCATGGGCTTATCTGACAAACCCATGGTTGTAAAATCATCCAAGATGCGGTGTGAATCATGAACCATCTTGTTCTTGAGGAGAAAGTTTATCCTTGGGGTTAGTGTGGCTTTGAGCCTCCTGGAATGAAAGGACAGCAGGGCCTGTGAATTTTGTAAGTGTTCCCCTCCTGGTACCAAAATATTGTTAATACGTAATGCAGAATTGCATTGTATTGGCATGTAGTTTAGGTGTTTTGCTCTGCAAGATACAGCATACTCAGCACTGCTGTTTAATTTTATTATAGCTTTTATGTAGTGTGGGTTTATGTTATGTACCTTTTTTTTTTTTCAGTGAATCTGGTGGTGGTTTTGGGAATTACATTTATATATTCAGGAATTACTGCTGGTCAGTAAATGTAATTTAAGTACGAGAGGTCCCCGTTTGTACGGCTGTTAGGTTTCCGACCCTGTGCAGTGAGTGAAAATTGCTGGTGGATGGAAAAAGTGTTTTTTTAATTATTGGGTGTGTCTAAAATGCCTGATAATGGGTTTACAAAATTGTATATAAAGTGCTTAATTCTGATAAGCATAAAAAAATAGATAAAAAAGTGAAATACATATGCAGTACATAGCGGAAAGTGGTAAAAGCACTGAACATAATAAACAATAGCTCAACTGAAAACCAATGAAAATATGGAACACCGAAGAGGGTGCTGAATACGCGGGGTCGTCCTGTATTTTAATTTTAATGTAATATTTCTGGTCAGTATCTCATCTGAGTGGCTTTGTGCACATATGCCTGTGGATCAAAGCATGTACATTTTCAGAGAGTAAATAGTCATGTTTTCTGGTCATTATTTTTGTAAAATTCATTACTTCATGCAGCATAGTCATAGGATATGCTATTTTGATTTACTTTTGTGGGTTTACAGCCCAGGGATGGTGGTTATATTTACATGCCACCATAATCCTTGTAGATCAGTGCCCTCATTGGGTATCAACCCTCATAAAAATATCCTTAATTTTAATGATTCAGAAACATGTGTTGCTTATCTGCTTTCCCCAGTGAGTTCTATGCACTGCCACTTAAGTGATTCCCTTCATCTTGCCCTTTATCTTCCCTTCACTCTGCCTTTCGTGTGTATGACATATCACTACTAGCACAGCTGTGAGCTCTGCAAAATATCTAAAATTTTCTCTTACAAACTGTCTCTTTAACACCAATTTGCACTTGCTGCATTTTGATATCCTGCAGATAATTTTTAATACCTTCATCTCTGCAGCTTGTACTTGTACATTAACTAGAGCCCTAATATTTTTTCAGTTGTTGTTTTAGCTATTTTACATTTTTCTTAATTCATTCCAGAATTTTATTTTCCTAATTTAATTTATTTTTCACATTACTTTTGAATCCCCTGTACTGAACATGGTTGTGCATGCATTACATCTGTTTCTTCAAATGCTTCTACAGAAGCATTTCATGTGTGTACACAACTTCTGAATGAACTTGTACATATCTGATTGTCCTGGCAACCAAAATGACCACTTGACAGTTTTCTTCTATTGCAGTATTACACTTCCTTCCTTTAGGATTTTGTAATCCCCAACTTTTTAAATGCAGTGTCTCTTTAAAGCGAGTGTTCTGACTTGCAACCCTTTTCCCAAGTCATTTGATACTTGCGTTAGCTAGAATAAAGTTTCCATTTTGGCCAGAACCTAATGAAAAATTATTTTGAAATGTGGTAACGATTTTAGATTACATAGTTTGTGTCAGTCTCCATGGAAAAGTGGAGAAGAATCCTCCCTCCATAAGCCATGCATGTTGCAAGTGACTAAAATCCTGGGAATGAGGGGCTAGTAACCCCTTCTGTATAAATTATTAAATGTAAAATGATAAAAATTTTTTGTTTTTTTCTTTTTCGGGTTACCCTGCCTTGGAGATGGCTGGCGTGTTAAAAAAAAAAAGTGTCAATTCATTTAAACATTTCATTGTTCAGAGGGTCATCTGAATTGTGATGTCTGCACACTTTTAACAGACTTGCAAATGTGTTCCCTTATTTGGGTCACCCTGCCTTGATGGGAGATGGCTGTTTTGGTGAAAACTAAAAATGTCTTCATATCACACATTCTCAGTTTCCCTTACCCAAATATTTGCAGACTGCCTGTGCATCACTTAAGCTGATGAAATGCTAATGTAACATTTGAAAATTTGTAAATATTAGATTATTATTTCTCACACAGGCATTTATCAAGCCTATTATTTTCAGTATTCTTGTGTTAAGCACTCATCACATCATTATGAGGTTTAATGTAAATTGTAATTATTTTTGAAGTGATAACAATTTAAAATTATTAATACCTTTAAAACTTGGTTGATTTTCCCATATATAATTTTTTTTCATTAATTATTTTTCTTTCAAAAATGTTTCATTCTCACATCATGGCTCACACTATTATTGAGGTGCATCTCAGTCCTTCCTTCCCTGACAACATTGTTCACTGTAAGCCTCATGATCCAATTATCTTTTTCTGTGCTATATTCTCAGCAGCTTCCCTTTTCTTATTCAGAAGTCATTTTAGTACTCAATGTTAAAGCAAAATTCAAATGACACAATTTCCCTTTGTTTCCAGATGTCCTATAAGATAGTCCACCACCTGTCATCAGTACACTGTGTAAGTGACTCATTAATAAACATCATCCTAACTCATTCAATATGGATTTTTTTCTTTTAATGTATATCCTTATAAAATTTGTAGCTCTTATGTATAGTGTATAATGGCACTTCTTAATATCACGAGTCTGTTAATCTCGTACCGGGTGTAAACTTTGTTGGAATATTGGGTAGTATCAGTAGTGTTCTAATTTTTTGTTGTGCATCTTCCCTTGTAACCATCCTTTCAGGGAAAATAGAAGAAAATGTCCTTCCCATATTTCGTTTATGTACCGTCACATACTCTAGTCTTAAGTGATTCCACAATGTTCTAACTTTTATACCTACCACCAGTTCACTGTCCTGCACTTATGCATCTTGTATACAAGTGTTTGTCTGATGGGTGGTGTGGTATACATAGTCATCTGATTATTATGCATAACAATGCACACATACACACACCTTTATTAATATACACCAAAGTGGTTGGGCCACTACCTTTATTACCCCCTCTCCTCAACTCTCGCCTACCTTTCCTTCACATTCCATCCTTACCCATCCTTCTTCCTCCCCCAACTCACCAAACCTCTGGTTAAAGAATTGCATTGAATCTAACTTCTTTTTGTTGCTATCACCATGGCTTTGCTGGCAACTTTCTTAAATTTTTCTTTTATTGTGTTATAATAAATCAATTGTGCTCCTCACTTTATTATTAATAGCATTCATCCCTTTGTTATATATATTCAAAATTTTTATTAACTATTATCATTTACTTTAGGAGTTAAAAATATTCTAGTTATCTTGAAATATTTTTGTCTTCCTTATCATCTTTGCAAGAAAGGTATGTATCCAGTTTAACTTTTTTTTTTTTTTTTGGTCTAATTACAGTACTTGGCTAATATTTTATCCATTACACCATTCACGTGATTCATCTGTCATTAATAAATTGATACTTTTGTCATGCTTCTGAATCATTATTGGTTTTCTTTGTTAGCACCACTTTCACTCAGATCTAAATAACCATCCTAGTTTTATTTTCAAAACCTATCTTCTTGATTTCCTTCATTAATTACATGTACAATTTGTAGTATCAATGTCCTTCATTTTTTTTTTTTTTTACTTTCCATTAAAGCAGATGGATGTTATCACCAGTTATTGCAGTAGTTGCAAGTGCTACACTGGTGACCATGGTTTTCAGTACTTTTGGAAAGGAGTTCTATTGTGTAAATGATTCATGATGTCGTTCTTCCCTACCTGTTTTTAGTTTTGCATAGGAAAACTTTTTCACAAAACATACAATATTTTTAGTTGTGTATTAATAGAAAATTGTGGTTCTTTGACCAGCATTTTCATCTTTGAATCAGGTTATTGCAATTTTATTCAATTTATGTTCTTAAAGACCAAAATTATTGTATAATGTTGTTCATTTATTTCGGACTGTGTTTTATTCTAAAGTCAGGTGTTGACATTCTAGGTTGGCACAACAGCATCAACATTATCGTCAAGCCTGGCAGCTTCAACGTCCACAGCACCATGTACACCCTCAGGTTCTCTTGGTGGACGTGGTGGAGCTGACCTTCTTGTTGTTCCCTTGGATGGACGAGGTAGTCGCAGTTCAGAAGTGGGTCTGCATGCTCCTCATGATGTGTCGGCTAATGTTACCATTGACACTACACATGACCACATGAAGTAAGTTTTATTCTCTTTTCGTAAAAAAAGAGAAAATTGTCATCGTAATTTAAGCTTGTTACATTTCACAGTTTAGGGGATACAGGAGTGGAGTAATACCCAGTAAATTATACAGTACAGCCTCTCCTTATATAACAACAGAGTTCCATTCCTGAGACCACGTCGTTAAACGAATTCGTTGCTAAGTGAGGCACACTATAATGGTAGCGAGTGTGTTGACCATCTTTGATATTGTTTTAATGTCACCTTTTCACCATTTATAACATTTCTGGTATATTTTTAAATATTGATACAGTAGTGTAGTAGTGTTTTGGAGTGGTTGGTGCAATTATTTAATAAATGTATGGAAGAAGGTAAGGTACCTAGGGATTGGCAGAGAGCATGCATAGTTCCTTTGTATAAAGGCAAAGGGGACAAAAGAGAGTGCAAAAATTATAGGGGGATAAGTTTGTTGAGATGTGCATGTTTATAGAGGGGCAACTGATATATCGGATCATTATTTAGTTGTAGCTACAGTTAGGGTAAGAGGTAGATGGGAAAAGAGGAAGGTGGCAACAACAAGTAAGAGGGAGGTGAAAGTGTATAAACTAAGGGAGGAGGAAGTTCGGGGGAGATATAAGCGACTGTTGGCAGAAAGGTGGGCTAGTGCAAAGATGAGTAGTGGGGGGGGTTGAAGAGGGTTGGAATAGTTTTAAAAATGCAGTATTAGAATGTGAGGCAGAAGTTTGTGGTTATAGGAGGGTGGGGGCAGGTGGAAAGAGGAGTGATTGGTAGAATGATGAAGTAAAGGGTGTGATAAAAGAGAAAAAGTTAGCTTATGAGAGGTTTTTACAAAGCAGAAGTGTTATAAGAAAAGCAGAGTATATGGACAGTAAAAGAAAGGTGAAGAGAGTGGTGAGAGAGTGCAAAAGGAGAGCAGATGATAGAGTGGGAGAGGCACTGTCAAGAAATTTTAATGAAAATAAGAAAAAAATTTGGAGTGAGTTAAACAAGTTAAGAAAGCCTAGGGAAAGTATGGATTTGTCAGTTAAAAACAGAGTAGGGGAGTTAGTAGATGGGGAGAGGGAGGTATTAGGTAGATGGCGAGAATATTTTGAGGAACTTTTAAATGTTGAGGAAGAAAGGGAGGTGGTAATTTCATGCACTGGTCAGGGAGGTATACCATCTTTTAGGAGTGAAGAAGAGCAGAATGTAAGTGTGGGGGAGGTACGTGAGGCATTACGTAGAATGAAAGGGGGTAAAGCAGCTGGAACTGATGGGATCATGACAGAAATGTTAAAAGCAGGGGGGGATATAGTGTTGGAGTGGTTGGTACTTTTGTTTAATAAATGTATGAAAGAGGGGAAGGTACCTAGGGATTGGCGGAGAGCATGTATAGTCCCTTTATATAAAGGGAAAGGGGACAAAAGAGATGGTAAAAATTATAGAGGAATAAGTTTATTGAGTATACCAGGAAAAGTGTATGGTAGGGTTATAATTGAAAGAATTAGAGGTAAGACAGAATGTAGGATTGCGGATGAGCAAGGAGGTTTCAGAGTGGGTAGGGGATGTGTAGATCAAGTGTTTACATTGAAACATATATGTGAACAGTATTTAGATAAAGGTAGGGAAGTTTTTATTGCATTTATGGATTTAGAAAAGGCATATGATAGAGTGGATAGAGGAGCAATGTGGCAGATGTTGCAAGTATATGGAATAGGTGGTAAGTTACTAAATGCTGTTAAGAGCTTTTATGAGGATAGTGAGGCTCAGGTTAGGGTGTGTAGAAGAGAGGGAGACTACTTCCCGGTAAAAGTAGGTCTTAGACAGGGATGTGTAATGTCACCATGGTTGTTTAATATATTTATAGATGGGGTTGTAAAAGAAGTAAATGCTAGGGTGTTCGGGAGAGGGGTGGTATTAAATTATGGGGAATCAAATTCAGAATGGGAATTAACACAGTTACTTTTTGCTGATGATACTGTGCTTATGGGAGATTCTAAAGAAAAATTGCAAAGGTTAGTGGATGAGTTTGGGAATGTGTGTAAAGGTAGAAAGTTGAAAGTGAACATAGAAAAGAGTAAGGTGATGAGGGTATCAAATGATTTAGATAAAGAAAAACTGGATATCAAATTGGGGAGGAGGAGTATGGAAGATACAGTGGACCCCCGCATAACGATCAGCTCCCAACTCGACCAATTATGTATGTGTATTTTTGTAAGTGCTTTTGTAGGTGTATTTTTGGGGGTCTGAAATGGACTAATCTAATTCACAATATCTCTTATGGG